>NC_135375.1:292845-497845 GCF_049243985.1 Paroedura picta
GGAACGTTTCAAAGGCTATCGGGCCGAGAACGTCCGATCCTAAACGCCCTCTGCCTTTTTAAATGTTATCTGCTAATGGCTCCTTTGCAAAAAGTTGGGGAGACTCAGCAGGCGATCCGTTAAAAGAGGCCTCCGTCCTTCGAGGCCGGATTGCGAGAAACTCTACCGTCACCTTGTGCCAATCATCTTAATGTCTGTCCTATTATAATGTCCTCCTCGTCAGCATAACCTCCTGACATATCCTCTTTAGTCTGTCCGTAAGGTCTCCGCGAAGCTCATATTTCTCTCCTGACAGTATCGCCGCATCTCCCCTGTCCTTTAAGCCCTTTCCACGGTGCTCTGTCACTGTCTGGATCAACTTCCATTTTAAAGTCCTCAATTTCCGAACTCAGCACGTTGACCATCTCTCTTTCTTTAACTCACCGAACTGCCTGTTATGACTTCCTTTGTCTTCGGCAAGAATTTCCTATGTAGGCAGAAGTAATTTATCCTATTATCACATGCTAAGGGGCCCTGTGAGCCTCTTATGGCGCAGAGTGGTAAGGCAGCGACATGCTATCTGAAGCTCTCACCATGAGGCTGGGAGTTCGATCCCAGCAGCCGGCTCAAGGTTGACTCAGCCTTCCATCCTTCCGAGGTCGGTAAAATGAGCACCCAGCTTGCTGCTCGGAGGTAAACGGTAATGACTGGGGAAGGCACTGGCAAACCACCCCATATTGAGTCTGCCATGAAAACGCTAGAGGGCGTCACCCCAAGGGTCAGACATGACCCGGTGCTTGCACAGGGAATACCTTTACCTTTTTAAGGGGCCCTGCAGTGCTGTATGGTTAGGGGGCCTCCACACTCTGATGGTTAGGGGTGTCTTCATACTTATGGGGCTGCGGACTGCAAGAACGAAAAAGGGCGATACGCACGCTCTGTTAGTGACAGTGTAAACAATGCTCACTGAACATGCGTGCAGGCCACAAGCCTTTGGTCAATCTTATACCAGCCTTTTTTTTTACCCTTGAGAAATCGCTGAGACATTCTTCAGGCTTCAAGAAACCCCAGCAGTGGCATGGCCATGTTGAATAAGGTTGGGAAACAGAGCTTTGGACATGCCCACCTAGAATCATAGAGTTGGAAGGGACATCCTGGGTCATCTAGTCCAACCCCCTGCACTACACAGGACACTCACATCCCAATCGCTCATCCACTGTCACCTGCCACCCCCTTGAGACTTCACAGAATCTCCGTCAGATGGCTATCCAGCCTCTGTTTCAAAATTTCCAAACCCACCACCTACCGAGGAAGCCTGTTCCCACTGAGGAACCACTCTAAATGTCAGGAACTTCTTCCGGATGTTTAGACGGAATTTCTTTTGAGTTAATTTCATCCCATTGGATCTGCTCTGCCCCTCTCGGGCAAGAGAGAACAACTCTGCTCCATCCTCTACACGGCAGCCTTTTAAATACTTGAAGATGGCGATCAGATCAGATGCTAAGTTCCTGATATGGCTCCGGGAAAAGGATGCGCCTCGTACAAAAAAAGAAAACAATTCCTTCTCCCAGCACGCCCAAGGTTAAGCAAGGAGGGATATTCAGAAACAACTCCTCGAAGCCTGGTCACACAAAAAGAATCATTACAGCTGCCAAGTCCCATTCAACTGAACGCAGATGATTGATCCTGTGAATGTCACCTGCACAGGTTAATCCCTTCCTGACGATTCTCCAGGGGGATGGGGAGGGACGGTGATCCCTGATTAATAACTCATCTTTGTTTTCCCATTCTGCTGAATCGCAGCTAATGCATTACCACCGACAGTTTATAAAAGACCGTTCTCTCTTTCTATCTGTCTCGGCCTTCGATAAGATGGAGGGCTTTGCCCGGCGACTCAGATATTGCTTTGTATCTTTCTGCCCACTAGACTTTTCCTTTTCTTCACTGGACTTTGTTCCAGAGAAGAGAGAAATGGGGTGTGTCCAGTGGAGATCTTCATTAACCAAAATGGCAGATATCAATGGAGATGAGTTGTTCCTTGCAGACCCCTTGAGCCGGCTGCTGGGATCGAACTCCCAGCCTCGTGGGCAGAGCTTTCAGACTGCATGCCTGCTGCCTTACCACTCTGCACCACAAGAGGCTCAATATAGTAATAAATGATAAATAGTGAATAGTGAATAATGAATTGTAAATAATAGTAAATAATAAATAATGATGATGGCTATGACGATAACAATAGCAACAACAGCAGCAGCAACAACAACAATAATAATAAAGGGAAGGCGAGAGGGAAGAGAACTTCCAGACCCGGGGCAACAGCCAGCCCGGAGGCCAGGGCCCAGCCTGCATTCTGGAGTCACCATCCAATGAGCCCCGTTGCTTCTTACCTGCGCAGGTGAAGGAAGGCCGTGTAGCACTGCTTCCGGAATGCCTGGTATTGCTCACTCTGCGTGCCGCCCATCCCTTCCACCATCTCCTTATTCAGCTTCATCGGCGGAGGGAGGGGCTTCGGATCCCGGCCCAAAATGTAGCCAAAATCGATGTGGAAAAGCTTCCCTGTGTTGGGGAGGGGTGGGGGAGGAATGCAAAGGTGCCACGGGTTAAATTGTTAGCTGGAGCAGGACCTCGATGGCTACTCTGGGCACAAACGTAGCCGTGGCCCTGATTCTCTCGTGCTCTCTGAGTATTTGGCCATGCCCCCCTGGCAGAAGAAGTGAGTTTGAGTCCAGGGGCAGTTTTAAGACCAACGCAGCCTTATTCGTGGCATGAGTGTTCATGCGCAGGCACACTTGGTCAGATATTGGTCAGGGAACGGAATATCCTCAACCATTGCCTATCGGTGGAGAGAGGGTGGAAGGGTTAATTGCCAGGGAGGGCTGGTTAGAATAAAGATGCAGAAGACATTAGGTGATAATAGATTAGCTTGGATGAAGGCAGCAGTCAAGATCTGCAAATTGCTGTAAATAAGCCTACAAAGACAAGAGTTAACGAACATCCATGAGAAGAAGTTTGGGGACAGATTCAGCACTGGGTACCAGCAGGAATTTGGCATACAGATGATAAAGGGATAAACAACAGATGTACAAACTGAGTTTGTGTTCAGTCCCCACCCCACCCCTACAACAAAGTGGGATAAGAAACCAATATCCCTGTTGAGCCCAGGAAGTTCCATTGACCTGAGCATTGTAAGAACTTGTAATTTAGCAATCATCTTATGGGGATACTGATCCATGGGGCCTTCTGTGTCTCCCACTGCCTAGCTCATGGTCAACATGGGGACACTTTAGTGGCGGGGGTACCTCTGAAGTACTGGGCAGGCGGAGACACAGAGGCAAGGCCCAGAACTGAAAAGGGAAGCTGAGAGTTCTGACCTTCTCCATACAAGGCAATGTCATATAAGGCTATGGTGGCCATGGTTACCCAACAGAGGGGGTCAAGGCTATCTAGGACTTGGGAACCCCTTGGAGTGGGCAGGTCCATTCCACCACAAGCACCATCTCCATTAATGTCCAGAATGTTGGTTTTCAAACTGTTTGTAAGGTTCACTGGCATTCCACACACACAACCCAAATCCAAACCCATGTGCCGACTTCAACGGCATCCAAACAGAATCGTGATGACTCTTGGAGAGCTGGGTTTTATCCCTCACTGCTCCCCGTGAGGCCTGCTGGATGACCTCAGGCCAGTCACAGTTCTCCAAGAGCTCCCTCAGCCCCACCTGCCTCACAAGGTGCCTGTTTTGGGGAGTGGAAGGGAAGGCTGGACATTGTCAGTAAATACCGTCCAGGGTGAGGGTGACTGCTGTGGTAGGGTATGAGGGGATGGGTGGGGGAGTTTCTTGTAGATTGCTTTTTGTAGATTGTTGTTCACCACCAATATTTGGTTATACGTACTGGGTTTTATGTGGATTTTTATGTTCTTATTGTAAACCACCATGAGCCAGCTGGCCCGGGAATGATGGTTGATCGATAAATAGAAGAAGAAGAAGAGTTGGTTGTTATATGCCGCTTTTCCCTACCCGAAGGAGGCTCAAAGCAGCTTACAGTCGCCTTCCCTTCCTCTCCCCACAACAGACACCCTGTGATGTGGGTGAGGCTGAGAGAGCCCTGATATTACTGAAGAAGAAGAAGAGTTGGTTCTTATATGCCGCTTTTCCCTACCCAAAGGAGGCTCAAAGCGGCTTCCAGTCGTCTTCCCATTCCTCTCCCCACAACAGACACCTGTGGGGTGGGTGAGGCTGAGAGAGCCCTGATATTCCTGCTCGGTCAGAACAGTTTTATCAGTGCCGTGGCGAGCCCAAGGTCACCCAGCTGGCTGCATGTGGAGGAGCGCAGATTCGAACCCAGCATGCCAGATTAGAAGTTCGCACTCCTAACCACTACACCAAACTGGCTCTCTAGATGGCTAGCTGGCTGGCTAGATGGATAGGTAGATGATAGATAGGTAGACAGATAGGTAAATAGGTAGGTAGGTAGACAAGACAGACAGATGGACATTGAGTGGAAAATCTACACACAGACTTCTCCCCTCTCAACCAATACCGTTCATCTCAGTCCATTTTGTACAACTGCACAATGAAAAGGAAAAGTGGCTTTTGAGTGGAGTTGGGGGGGGGGGGGAGTGAACAAGACCGAAGGATGAGGATAACAATTTCAGGGGTCGGAGTAAAACGCTGTCTGGGCACTTTCTTTGATGCTTCATTTTACAGAAGCAGAGCGGAAACCAAACTGCAGAGGCATAAATCCTTAGGACTGTAAATCCAAAGCCTGTTTAGCAGAAAGGGATTTACTTCTGAGTAAAGCTCTTTTAAAGTGGGCTGCTGGAACTCTATAAAATAAGCAGCGAGTGTGTAACCTGACCAATAATAGCTCCAGGGGTTGGTTGCCCTCCCAAACGTTCCATTCCTCCGGACTATTTCGTTTTCAAACGCAGAAGATTGGAATTGTGGAATTTTCTGTGTCTAGTCTAGTATGACCACTGCAAGCACCAAAGAACAGCAGGGTAAGCTGCTAATCTAGAGAGACCTCCAAAACTCACTTGGGGGCTTCCTGCAGTTCCACTGGGAAAAAAAGAAACACAAGATGTTCTTTTGGTTTGAGCCAACAAAGCTCTTCTTCCATTTTTTACTTTAAGAGGTGGTCTGGGGTGAGCAAGGCGAAGGAGAGGGGATGTGGCTCAGTTACAGAGCCTCTGCTTGGCAAGCGGAACGTCCCAGGTTCAATCCCTGGCATCTCCAGGTCAAAGGGTCAAGTGGTAGGTGATGTGAAGGACCTCAAACTGAGGCCCATGAGAGCATCTGCTACTAGGACAAGTCAGTGTTCACCTTGAAAGAATGGTCCAACTCAGAAGAAGACAACATTTAGATAGTACCAGCGCTCAGTGGTAGAACATCTACCTGCCTGGCATGCAGAAGGTCCCAGGTTCAGTCCTCAGCATCTCCAGTGAAAAGGACCAGGCAGTAAGTGATGTGAGAGATCTCTGGCTGTAGAGAGCCATGGACAGTCTGAGCAGACAAAGCTGACTTTGATGGACCAACGGTTCAATTCAGTAGAAGGAAACTACATTGAGAGAAAGGGCAGGTAGAACATCCACCTGCTTAGCAGGCAGATGGTCTTAGGAACAATCTCCTGGATCTCCACTAAAAAGGACCTTATGGCATATGATGTGAAAAATCTGAGAACCTGGAAAGTCACTCCCAGTCTGACTAGAAGATATAGACACAGATGGACTGGTGGTTTAGTTCAGTATAAGGCAGCTCTGTGTGTTCATATAAGGAACCTATTCCTTATATGTAGGTTAAACTCCAGTTTAACCTACAAGTATTAGATAGATTCATGGAAGATGTCTATCAACGGCTACTAGTCATGGTGATTAAAGGGAACCTCTGAAATCCAGAGCTATGGAGCAGCAACAGAGGAAGGCCTTGGCCTCTGTGCCCTGCTGTTGGTCCTCCGGAGGAACTGGCTGGCCATCGTGTGAGGCAGAAGGATGGAATAGATGAACCACTGGTCTGATCCAGCAGGGTTCTTCTGATGTTCTTATGTAGGCCTCAACCTCTATGTCCTGGTATTGGTCCTTCAGAAGAACTGGTGGGCCACTGTGTGAGACAAGAAGCTGGATGAGATAGACCACTCATTGGTCTGATATAGCAATTTTTATGTTTTAACAAAAGGCTCAACCTCAGTGCCAGAGGAACTCGTTGGCCACTGTGTGAGACAAGATGCTGGACTAGAGAGACCACTGGTCTCATCTAGCAATTTTTATATTTTTACGAAAATCTCAGCCTCTGTGCCCTGTTGTTGGACATCCAAAGGAAACAGAAGGCCTTTACGTAGGACATGATGGGGGACTAGATGAGCTATTATCTAGTTGGGTGGACAGAAGGGATTGGGTCAGTGTTTGACTCTTGTAGCCCATATCAGGCTAGATATCAGGGGGAAAAAATCACAGTCAGAGTAGTTCAGCAGTGGAATAGGCTGCCTAAGGAGGTGGTGAGCTCCCCCTCACTGGCAGTTTTCAAGCCAAGGTTGGATACACACTTTTCTTGGATGCTTTAGCATGCTTTGAGCTGATCCTGCGTTGAGCAGGGGGCTGGACTAGATGGCCTGTATGGCCCCTTCCAACTCTATGATTCTATTGGTCTGATCCAGCAGGGCTCTTCTTATGAAGGCCTCGGCCTCTATGCCCAGTTGTTGGCCATCCAGAGGAGCTGGTTGCTCACTATGTGAGACAGGATGCCGGACTGAATGGACCACTGGTATGACCCAGAAGTTCTTAGTAGACCTCAGGCTCTCTGCCCTGTTGTTGGTCCTTCAAAGGAACTGGTTGGCCACTGGGTGGGACAGGATGTTGGACTAGATGGACCACTGGTCTGATCCAGCAGAGCTCTTCTTAGGTTCTTCTCCTGCTGAGGGACCGATAGATACAGCCCAATTGCTGACTTCCAATAACACAACTATGCGATTTCTGTTTTCCCTCACGAGGGGCAGGGTTCGCTCTTCCGAAGCAAAGTAACCCTACTTATTGAATCAAGAGCATTACAAGGAGTTCCACCTTCCTGCTCCTCCATTTCCCTCCTGTCAGGGCGATGTCTAGAGATACATGTATTATTTTCTTAAACGACAACAGAAGAGCTCTTGTGGCTGTAATTACATTTCCTTCCAGCTCGGTACACGGGGAATAAGAGGTGTTAATTAATCTTAGCCGTATTTGCATACGGCGCCGGGAGGGTAGCCTTTCCTCTCGCGCAGCTCGCAAGCCGGCGGATCGACGGCGGTGGCTGGCACCGAAGGGCACGTATTCACAAAGGACCTCAGTCTTTACAAAAAAAGAAAATGATCTTGGCTGACGGAGCTAGAAAAATAACAGATTATGTTTAGCCGGGGGAGGGGGGGCTGCTATTGTGGCTGCCTTACTATAAAGTCCCACATAAGATTGTCAGGTGCACCTCAACCATCAATGGAGAAGGGGGTTACAGTTGAACCAGGCTGGGAAACGACTGGAAATTGGAGTATGGAGGCAGGGGAGGATAGAAACCTCAGTGGGGTATAATGACATAGAGCTCATCCTACAAAGCGGGGGTCGGCAACCCCCGGTCTGCGGCCCGGTACCGGGCTGCGAAGGCCTTGGAAATGGGCTGCCGGCAGCCACGCCTGCCTCTCCCCCCCCCCCCCGCAGCGAGAAGCTCACCAGGCTGCGAGAGAAGCGGCCGCCAAAGCAACCGCTTTGCTCGCGGCCCGGCTAGCTTCTTGCTGCAAGGGGGGGGGGGGAAGAGGCAGGCGCGGCCACCAGCACGCCGGCGGACACAAACGCGCATGCGCTTTAGTGCCCCCTGGTGGTGAAAATGTGCATGTGCGGCAGCTCTGCGCATGCACGTTTTCACCACCAGGGGCGCTAATGCGCATGTGCGGTGCCCGGGCTGCTGGCATTTCCCCACCCCCCCCGTGTCAGTCCTCAACCTTAAAATGGTTGGGGACCGCTTCTCCAACGCATCCATTTCTTCCAGGGGAACTGATCTCTGTAGTGTAGGGATGAGCTGTAATCCCAGAAGATGCCCCAAAACCCAACTGGAGGCTCCCACCTCTTGGCTCCCCTCCCCCTCCCAAATGCACAATCTGTAACTCTGTGATTCAATTTCAGTCAAGCCCTTCTCCTACCCCGAAAATTCGGCAGGTTTCTAAGGTGCTCCTGGCCGCGAATTGAGCATTTCCGCTTCGTACGGTTGTTGAGAGAGAAAAATGGAGGGAGGGCGGCTCATGTACACCCCCATCGCCCGAGAAGAAGCGGGATAAAAATGTGACAAACAGACAGCTGTCGAAAGGGAACTGGGCAGATTCATGTTGAACAAAATCTATCGAAGCTATCTTGGTTCAACTGATCCTCCATGTTTCTCCAAACACGCAAGGGGGGGGGCACCCGTGAATCCATGTCAGTTTCCCCATTAGAATTCAACCATTTCCGCCCCCTCTCCTTTCGCTCACTTTATCTCATTCACGCAAACACGCCGGGCCTCTTGTGGAAGAGCTATTTTTTACCGGCAGCATCCAGTCATCTGAGCCTGACAAATTTCAAATAAGAAGCAGTCCTCCTGTTTGCCAAGGAAGGGAGGCGGTGTGGGGGGGGGGGATAAGAGAGGGGGAAAATAAAACTTGAAACCCCCACAGCAGTTACATTGACAGGAACAAATCTCTCAAAGATATTTTGAACGACTTTCTTTCTGCCCCCAAAAACGTGTACTCGGAAGGCAGCTGAGACAGGCAGGGACTCCGGAAGAGGGATTTGGTTGTTGTTGTTGACCATGGAAGGTCAGGGCCTATGGGGGGAAGGGGCCTCAAACCAGAGAAGCCAACTGGCCATACTGGGAAGGGACAGAAACAAGGCCAAATGCTGTCCCCAGCCAAAGGATGGGCATCTTGGGATTTGTTGCCATTGGTTTCAGTGACTGAATGCTTGAGAATTAAATGCTAACAAAACAGATAACAGGGGAGGGAGGGGGGAGGAGAGAGAGACGGAGAGAGACAGAGGGAGGGAGGGAGGGAGGGAGGGAGGAGAGAGAGACAGAGAGAGACAGAGGGAGGGAGGGAAAGAGGAAGGAGAGAGAGACAGAGGGAGGGAGGAAGGAAGGGAGGGAGGGAGGGAGGGACGGAGGGAGGGAGGGAGGGAGGAAGGAAGGAAGGAAGGAAGGAAGGAAAAGAAAGATAGAAAGACAGAAAGAGGAAGGAAGGAAGGAAGGAAGGAAGGAAGGAAGGAAGGAAGGAAGGAAGGAAGGAAGGAAGGAAGGAAGGAAGGAAGGAAGGAAGGAAGGAAGGAAGGAAGGAAGGAAGGAAGGAAGGAAGGGTTTCCAAAGACAGCTTTAAAGCTAAAGAGATTAATTTACTTTTGTGGGCTACAACAGGCAAACACAAATTAGCACATGCCACAAGTGCAATTCTAATTGGCTCTCCAGGATTCAGCACCACAACAAGGAGAAACCACATCCTTTTCGGCCTAAAAGAAGGGCCGTGGCATGTAGCCCGACTCCCACCATTACAACCCCCTACATCTCCCAAGTATTTCCCAGTCTGGAGCAGGAAGCCCTGCAGGGGTGTTCAAACTGCGGCCCTCCGGATGTCCATGGCATTCGCTGGCAGGGGCTCGTGGGAATTGTAGTTCATGGACATCTGGAGGGCCGCAGTTTGACTACCCCTGCCCTAGGCTTCTGAAGGAGCAAAAGCTGCACTCTGCTGGGTGACGTGCTCATTCGTTGCCCTCGTCCGCGAGAGAAAATGACATTGCTCTCCAGACCCGAAGCTTCAAAATATTAATCCAGAAATGAAAGAGGGGGAATATCCCTGCTGGATACACGTCAAGGATTTCCATTCGGCGTGTGGCCTCCATTTCAAGACTCCCTCCCCGGCTTGAGGACCATGACCTTCCTTCGCGGAAACTCTGCCGGTGCCCTTCTGCTCTGCGTTGCCTTCCCCAGATGCCTATTTACACGGAAAGGAGTTTAAGAGAGGCCATCCGGTTTGCCTCCGAGCCATTTGTCCCTGTCAAATTAATCAACTGTTTCCTCTCCAAGAAAGCTGGCTCTTTGGAGCATTTCTTATTTCAGATTTGTCAGAATCAACAAAACCTGACAATGCCTGGGAAAAAAAAAATATTACAGTTCAAAATAAAGAAACACGGGAGAGAGAAACAATAAAAGGAGAGGTTTTTTTTTTTTAATATTCCACTTTTCACTTCCCCAAGGAGTCCCAAAGCAGTTCACAAACAGCTTTCCCTTCCTCTCCCCACAACAGACACCCTGGGAGGGAGGTGGTCCTGAGAAAGCTCAGAGAGAACTGCTCTGTGAAAAAGCTCTAGTAGAACTGTGAATAGGCCAAGGCCACCCAGTTGGCTGCATGCAGAGGATATGGGAGCTATTGTTACTCTCCTGAAGGCTTTTTTTTTTTAATTGCATTAATTGGGAAGTTTTTATTTTAAAAAAGATAGATTTGATTGGGTTAGCCTAAAGAAACAGGGTGTAAAGATAGCATCAGACTACAGACACATTAATCTGCAGAAGAGCAACTAGATTCGAATCCAGTTGCATTAGAGAGAGTGATGCTTAGTGCTTGGAGGGCAAGAGGGGGAGGGCTTCTGATCTGCTGGTGGACCTCCTGACAACCCCTGGGTTTGGGCCCCTGGATGAGAAACAGTGGAAAACTGGTTTTGATTCCCTGCTCCTCCTCCACAAGCAAACAGCTGGGTGACCTTGGGCCAGTCACAGTTCTCAAGAGCTGTCTCAGCCTCACCTCCCTCACAGGGTGTCTGTGGTGGGGAGAGGAAAGAGAAGGCGACTGTAAGCCGCTTTGAGACTCCGTCAGGGAGTAAAAAGCAGTGTACAAAAAAACAACTCTTCTTCTTCGTCTTCTCCCTCCTCCTGTTGCTCCTACCATGATTTTATTTATTTATTTTTAATTTCAGGCTGCGATTGCCACCCAGAGGCTGTAAGGTTGTATCCTCTTCCATCCCGAAATTTGGAATCCTGTTGATTCACACGAGGTTGCCTTAGATCAGCTAGAGAACCAGCTGGGTGTAGCAGTTATAGTAGGGCAACCTCTGATCCAGAGAGCCGAGTTTGATCCCCCACTCCTCCTCCACCTGCATCCAGCTGGGTGACCTTGGGCCAGTCCCAGTTCTCTCAGAACTCTCCCAGTCTCACCTCCCTCACAGGGTGTCTGCTGTGGGGAGAGGAAGGGAAGATGATCGCAAGCCACTTTGAGACTCCCTTCGGGCAGTGAAAAGAGGGGCATAAAAAAAAAGCACCTCTCCTTTTCATCCCAAGTACATCTGGACTGTCAAAAAGGAGAGGACAGCACTGCCATTCGTAGCAGGAATCTCTGGGCCCCAAGCCCATGCACAGAGGTTTTTTCTGGGTGTGCACGAAAGCCAGAGCCAACCACTTGCAAATTAGCTCATTCCTGGAACATTCTCATGCACAACAAGAAGGCTTAAATGTCAGAGGTCTGCTCCCTGTCTCTCTTCTTGAGATAGTAAACACGACACCTGTGCTCTTCCACGGAATCAAATGAAATGAGATTTCGGCCAGAATTATCACGGGCAGGCACTGCCCCCTGCAGGACTCCCTGGGAATTTCTAATGAAAAACCAGAATACAGTCAGGGGTCTCATGCCCATGAAGCTGCTGTATACAGAGTCAGACTCTTGGTCCGTCAAGGTCAGTACCGTCTACACCAGGGGTAGTCAAACTGCGGCCCTCCAGATGTCCGTGGACTACAATTCCCATGAGCCCCTGCCAGCACTTGCTGGCAGGGGCTCATGGGAATTGTAGTCCATGGACACCTGGAGGGCCTCAGTTTGACTACCCCTGGCTCCGTGCGTCCGTCCCATCACCTACTGCTCAAAATTTCGATCCACGAAGCGAATGGTTGCAAACGGGGATGTAACAGTTTCCACCTGAGATCCATAACCTGATGAACCCCAATGAGAGGCCCGCAGGATTTGACTCGCCACGTCATATATGGAAGACGACTAGTATTGCCGTTCTGCAGGGCCTCTAAGGCGGCCCTCTTCGGCCACGCCAATGGTTGAGGCCAGGATGATTTAACATTATATGGACCTCCCTCCTCGCCTCTCTGTTTATCTCCTCTCCTTTCTCTGCCGGCACCGATTACTACCTCTGCATGCCAGTCTTCAAGCAAAGGTTGGATACACACTTTTCTTGGATGCTTTAGGATGCTTTGGGCTGATCCTGCGTTGAGCAGGGGGTTGGACTAGATGGCCTGTATGGCCCCTTCCAACTCTATGATTCTATGATTCTATGCCAGATGGAGGATGGCCAGTGGAGGGGCTTTATTAGCTGCTGATAACGTAACTGTTAATTTGAGTGTTTTTAAGTGTTTTAGCTTTTTTCACAGTTTTATGGATTGTTTTGTCCCACTCTTGCGAACGACACTTCTTCAGATACCCACAAGGTGGCTGGATCTCCATTCTGCAGAACTAAATGTGGTGTCCCATGGAGAGAGATCAAGGTGGGTCACCGTGTTAGTCTTTCAGTAGCAGTAGAAAGAGCCCCTTGAAGACTGACACAACTTGTGGCAGGAGAGCAGCTTCTGTGAGTCACTGCTCACTGCTTCAGTAGAAAAGAGCCAGAGTCGAGGAGCACCTTCCAGACCTAACGTTAGTAGGCACATTGGGGACCCCTCCCACCCCCGCCCAATGAAGTTGTGTTGGCTACAAATTGACAGGGCTCTCTGCCACCACTGCCCCTGGGAGTCAGAAGCCAGTTGACCATTCCTACTGGGGCTGTAAAAAGGTAAAGGTATCCCCTGTGCAAGCACCGGGTCTTGTCTGACCCTTGGGGTGACGCCCTCTAGCGTTTTCATGGCAGACTCAATACGGGGTGGTTTGCCAGTGCCTTCCCCAGCCATTACCGTTTACCCCCCAGCAAGCTGGGTACTCATTTTACCGACCTTGGAAGGATGGAAGGCCGAGTCAACCTTGAGCCGGCTGCTGGGATCGAACTCCCAGCCTCATGGGCAGAGCTTTAAGACTGCATGTCTGCTGCCTTACCACGCTGCGCCACAAGAGGCTCTTACAGGGGCTGTAGGACCAGACAATAAAATGACAGGACTACAGATTGGGCCCCAAGGAGAGGTTCCGCAGACATTCCTATTACGCCGAGCTTCTTGCACTCGGGTAAAAGCGCTGCCACGCCTACGACAGATCCGTGGCATCCAAGCCTCTGTTTATAGGACAGCACCGAACTCAATTAAGTTCTGATTAATACCATCATTGAGAATGCCGAAAGAAAGAGAAACATCTCTTTGTTCGGGATCGGAGAGATTATGGCCAATATCAATCTAATTAACTAGCACTAATAAATGTTTTTAAACACGCTCTGTATTTGGAAGGCAGTCAAGAGCATAATAGCTACTAAATCTGTCGAAGGCCTAAAAAAAGGGGAGGGGGAAAGACACGCACCGCGTATAATTAACAGATTTTGAAAGTGCTTCGCGACAGTGGGGGCAGATAAGTTTGCCAAGCGCTCGTTAGCTCTATAATTTTGCAAAGGACACACTGAGGATTTTGGGAAATAACATGAGTGTCGAACTGTTGGTTTGTGGAGGTTTATTTCCCACTCCCAGCCTGGCCCTCCTCTTTTCTCATCTGCCAACTCCTTGGCTGTTTTTCTCAAAAGTCAAATGGGATTGCTCTTCCAGCGACTATCAGGTTGTCGCTACAAATGTCCGTCCGTGGGATTTGGCACATCGGGTGTGACCAGAGGTTCAACTTACGGCTTGCATGTTTCTACGGTATGCGTGCTTTTGGGGCTGTGCGGGACAGAGCTATTCATGGGTCGAGATCAGGGCCCTGACGGAGATGAAGCAGTTCCGCAGGGCCTGCAAAAGGGAGCTCTTCCGCCAGGCATTTCCGCCAGGCTGAGGCCAGACAGAACCAAGCACTATCAGCAAGGCGTCTGCCCTCCCTTCTCCCCTCCCCAGAATTCCACCCAGACTCCTGGACCTGTTGTATTATTACTGTTTAATGTTATACAGTTACTTCGTTAGTATCAGTTAATATTCTTAATGTTATAACTAGTTATATGTAATGTTTTCTGTATAGTTTCTTCAGTTCCATGTAAACCGCCCTGAGCCTTCGGGGAGGGCGGTATGTAAATGTGAAAAATAAATAAAATAAATTAAATGGCCAACACAAACAAAGCAGGGAGCATGTTTCAACGCCAGATCAAAAACTTTTCTTGGATGCTTAGGGCTGATCCTGCGTTGAGCAGGGGGTTGGACTAGATGGCCTCTATGGCCCCTTCCAACTCTATGATTCTGTGATTCTATGATTCTGTGATTCCATGTATCCCCCCGAGATGTTATATGTAAACTGCCCTGATCCATATGGAAGGGTGGTATAATAAAATCTAATAAAATGAATGAATGAATGAATGAATGAATGAATGAATGAATGAAGGAAGGAAGGAAGGAAGGAAGGAAGGAAGGAAGGAAGGAAGGAAGTCTGAGCATGTACACACAACACACACGCACCCCCCTCCAATTTGGGAGAATTTAAACCCATTGTATATATTTTTTAAACTTTTCACAATTTTTGTCAAACCCAGAAAGAAGCCCAAGTTTGAAAAAAAAAGTCTGTTTAGCACTGGCGTTGTCTCGCTCTACAGATTTAGAGCTCCACGCACGGAAGCCAGTTAGATATACGGATGCGTCATGAGAGTTATCTCACCATACGACAGGCAAGCCGTCTGATGAGGTCTCTGGTACGGGAAGAGCAAATGGCAAAGAAGGATTTTGGTGTCCCGCGCCACAAGATATGCTAGGAAGTGAAACCGTTACCTGTTTTGGTGAGCAAAAGGTTATCCAGATGCCGGTCCCCCACGCCGAGGATGTACGTGATCACACAATAGCCGGCTGGAATGAAATGCAGATTGTCAGCAGCAACAGAGATTGTGTCTCTAGGAAATCATCAGAAGTGACACAAGACGCCTGGATCTTATCTCCTGCCTTCAGCGACGTCTCCGGTTCCAGCTAGGCCCATGATGCACTCTGCAAATTGAACTTTGCAGGCTGGCTAATATTTTCTTGGTTGCATACCAGGGGTCCCTGTCGTGGTAGCCACTGACATGTTTTCTGGTACCCACCAGGTGGGACTTGGTCCCAGCAAAGATTCTGGAGATTTGATTTGAAATGTGGCATCAGATCAAAGTTAAACGGAGACCACGAACCGCCCCAAAAGACAAGCAAGTGGTTTCTATATCAAATCAAGCCTAAACTTTCTCTGGAAACGAAAAGGATTAAACAGAGGTGGTTGAAATTTGGTGACATGATGAGAAAACAAGCTGAAGGCCACAGTAAAAAGACGGAGACCCAGTCCTGAGCAGTCACTCACCGCAGCTCTTGACGTACGTGTCCATCACCTCTGCACTTATCCCATGGGGCCCTGTTTCACTCGGAGCGTGTTTCCGGAAGAAGTTCTGGGGGACAAAGAAAGAACATCAGGATGTGGCTGACCGCTTTTCCCTCCCCAAAGTCCCATGGAAAACTGCAGGGTTGGTTGATCAACCCAACTCTGCTAGCGTCCTTCGTGAAAGCCTGTTAAGATCTCCAAAGAGCAAAATACAAAAAAAAAATCCAACCCCAAAACCACCTTCTCTATAAGTACAACAAAATCAGAGTCCAGTAGTACCTTTAAGACCAACAAAGATTTATTCAAGTCTTCAAGCAAAGGTTGGATGCACACTTTTCTTGGATGCTTTAGGATGCTTAGGGCTGATCCTGCGTTGAGCAGGGGGTTGGACTAGATGGCCTGTCTGGCCCCTTCCAACTCTATGATTCTATGAACTTTTGAGTGCAAGCACTCTTCCTCAGACTAATTTTGTTGGGCTACTGCAGACCAACACAGCTACCCAGTTGAATCTTTCTCTGTAAGTATCAATCTTGCTCCTTAAAAAGCAGACAAGGCCAAATGCAGAAGCATGCCATTAACACAAAAAAAAATCTGGCAGTTAACGTTAAGCAAAACAACCATCAAGCAAATGACAACTTTTCTTTTTAGCGCGGACTCACTGCTTCGTTTCCAGATGATTGGTTTTTCCGAACCACCGCAGAAGGAAAGATTTAAAATCACTTTATGTCTTGGCACATTCAAGGGCTTCTCCTTTTTCCTTGAAAGAACCCTCCCCACCCACCCCCATCCCCCTTCTTGCAACGCAGAGTTATTGCATAATTACGAGTGTTAAATGCTTCAGGACCGTGCATTTCCTCTCTTTTTTTGCGTTTGGAGAAACAAAATGTAGATCGTATTAGCAATGCAAAGCGATTGCAGGGTGGGGGGGGGAATGACAACATGTGCAGCCTTATCACGAATTCCAACTGAGACCTGGCCTCGAAATATCACTGAGAAACACTCCAGAAAGAAGCCCCATCTATCATTTCAACAATACTGTAAATACGGTTAGTTTAAGATGGGCAGCCATGCTAGTCTGTCTGTAGCAGCAGATAAGGGGAAAAGTCCCATAGCATCTGAAAGACTGACAAAATTTGTGGCAGGGGAAGCGCTTCCGTGAATCACAAGTATCTGAAGAAAGCTCTTCTCCTGCCACAAATGTTGTTAGTCTTGAAGGCCTTGGCCTCTCTCTGCCCTGTTGTTGGCTCTCCAGAGGAACTGGTCAGCCACTGAGTGAGACAGGAGTCTGGTCTTGGCCTCCCTGGTCTGATCCAGCAGGGCTCTTATTATGTTCTTATCACACAAAGGCCTCGGCCTCTCTGCCCTGTTGCTAGTCCTCCTGAGGAACTGGCTGGCCCCTGTGTGAGACAGGAAGCTGGACTAGGTAGACCCCTGGTCTGATCCAGCAGGGCTCTCCTGATGTTCTTAGGAAGGCCTCGGCCTCTCTGCCCTGTTGCTGGTCCTCCTGAGGAACTGGCCGGCCCCCTGTGTGAGACAGGAAGCTGGACTAGGTAGACCACTGGTCTGATCCAGCAGGGCTCTCCTGATGTCCTTAGGAAGACCTCGTCCTTTCTGCCCTGTTGCTGGTCCTCCTGAGGAACTGGCTAGCCCCTGTGTGAAACAAGAAGCCGGACTAGGTAGACCACTGGTCTGATCCAGCAGGGCTCTTCTGATGTTCTTATGGGCCTTCCTGAGGAACTGGCTGGTCCTTCTGTGGGAGAAGATGCTGGACTAGATGGACCCTCACTGGTCTGATTCAATCATGTTTGCCTAGAGGCTTACAGCTATTCTGACGGCAGGTTGTGTCTGTTCTCTTCACCCAAACTTTGAAACAAAGATTTAATTTCCTTTCAGGGCTCTCACTGGACAATTCCGCATGAGCAGTAAAGCCTGAAGTGGCACCTCTATGGACCCATGGCTAACCACACTGGGACTCCCAAGGCCCCCGGGCATGCAAACATGCCCTCCCACACTCGTCTGGGGTACCTCCTGTGCCCGCCCCAGGTAAACCATCCGGAGTTACACACCTGTATGCTTTCCTCGGTAGCAAGGACTTCTGCGACGGGAACAGACTGAATGAACTGCATGAAACCTGCAGAGATGGGGAGAGAACTTCAAAATGTGCCCAGAAAACACAAAGGGGCTGAGGGCAGGAGCAGGTCTCCCTCTCTTTTGTATCTTGATTTGTTGTGCATCAAATATGCAAACCCTGCCCCTGACCCATTCATTTAATCACTCTGCAAGATCTAGTAAGGATTCTTATTTGTCATTTGTAATTGATAATTTGCCATTTATATATTTATATATATCGCCCTTCCCTACGGCTCAGGGCGGTTTACATAAAAGACCATTTACATAGAAAAATATCAATAAAACAGATAACAATAACATACCATTTAGAACAGCATTCAACAAACAATAACATTGACAAGCCCTAGGGAGGTTCGATCCCTTAGTCCGGGGGGGGGACGGGGACCTGTCGATGTTTTGAGTCAGTCGGACTCAAGCAAAAATCTTTTTGCTACCTTGATGCACAAAAGATCCTGGCTGCTGTTACCATACATTTAACAACCTCACGGTACATTTCAATACTATTTGTTACTATATTTAATATAATATATGTTTGGGATCCACTGCAAATGTGGTTTTCAATCTCTTTTGCATTTCATCATGAATCATAGAATCATAGATTTGGAAGGGATCTCCGGGATCATCTTCCAACCCTCTGCACAATGCAGGACACTCAAACTACCTGCCTACCCACAGGGACCTCAATTTCAAGCCCAAGTGTCCCCTCCACCAAAAATCTTCAGAATCCACCCTGTCCTGGAGGAAATTAACCTACAATGGCGATTAGCAATCCCCTGGGTATGCAAGTTAGGGCCATAAGAAACAAGCACTGGCACATCCCATCCTGCCCACCCACTCACAATCCACTGTTTCCTCATCTTCTGACAAGTCCACCACATGTGATAAAATGATGCATTTATTTCATAACTTTTCCAACATTTCCCATTGTGACTATATTATAATATATATTATATTGATTGGTAAGGTGATTGAAATAACTGATTTATATGAAGTATATGTAAACTATGGAAACACTTGGGGGATGGGGATACAAGGCTCTATCATAGTACTCATGAGGTGAAAGGGAAAAAAATATATGATAAAAGTATGTGGAATTTTGTGACATGAACTTCAGTGCGCAAACTATAAACAGGGCAAAATGCATCACGAAATTTGCTTCATGGCTTGGTCCATGACCATCTTCTAGTTATAACATGGACCAGTTTGAGACATAGTTTATGGGTGGCATCTAAACACCATGTGCATTCTGAGCATCTCCAATGATACAAAGGAACTGGTCAGAAAATGGGGGGTGGGGGGAGGAGGGACAAAATTACTCCTGAATCAAACAAGAGATTAGAATCCTGATGGAAGACTGACATCAGGGTTCTAATCCGTCTCTCAGCCCTGGGGTTCACTTGATGACCTTGGGCCCCTCACTCCCTCTCTGACCTATTCTACTTCACGAGGTTCACATGAGGATGAAATGAGGAACAGAGAACCAAGCATGCGTGTCCGAGCTCTCCGGAAGAAGGGCAGGACAATATATGTCCCAGCCAGAGAGAACCTCTCAGGTGCATTTTGATCGGTAACAGATTTCCAAAAACATAAGATCGGGCCCTGAAATAACTCCCCCTCCTTTCACATATCCCTCCCCGCCCTGGTGGCATTTCTTAAACACACAGACGTCAAAATGTTCTGACTTGGTGCCATTTTCCTTGGCTGTGATGCATTCCGAACTGTCGGAAGAGCAACGTATGGGAGTCTTCATAAAGCCCATCGCAACGAAGGGACCGTACCGTGCTTCGTGCTCGTAGCCAAGACCTTGTACGGGGTTAGCTTCAAATCCAGATTCTCCTTGCGTAAGAGCTGCGGACAAAGCAGAAGGGTGAGGAGAAGGCAAGGAGGAGACACAGTTTGCTAACATCCCCCGGCTTTGCTTGTGAGAACATCATGAGCATCTCCATCTTGGGAGGTTTTCAAGCAGAGGTGAGATGGCTGGCAGACAGCACTGCTATGAACGGGAGAAGGGAGCGTAGGAAGGGTTGGCCCAGTGCTCGGTTGACATGGCCTTTCCTTCCGCGTCCAGGGTAATGCCGATGGCTACCTTCGGGTCAGGAAGGAACTTTTCTCTGGGCCAGACAGCAGGGCACAGAGCACGGTCCTGCACTAGTTTGAGAACCACCACAGCGTGGTGTAGTGGCTAAGACTGGCAGCTTCTAATCTGGTAAGCCGGGTTTGATTCCCCACTCCTCCTCCACATGCAGCCAGCTGGGTGACCTTGGGCTAGCCACAGTCCTGTTAGAGCTGTTCTCACAGAGCAATCCTATCAGAGCTCTCTCAGCCCCCCCTACCTCACAGGGTGTCTGTTGTGGGGAGAGGAAGTGAAGGCGATTGGAAGCCATTTTGCGACTCCTTCAAGCAGAAAAAAGCGGGGTATAAAAGCCATCTCTTCTACATGGCACTCAGTTTTCTTTTTTTGTTTTGAAAAGAGAAATAAAAGTGTAATAGAACTATAGGAAGGGGTCTGTACGCATGATTCTTGAGAATTTGCTACTCTCAGTCTAGCTGATTGGTCTTATAACGCCATATAGACCGATGCAGGAAGTAACTCGTTTTGACTTTTAACTTTTTAATTGATGTTTTATAATGAAATTGTGCTTATTTTACTATGTTGTTGTTTATTCTTTGTTGTGCACCATCCCAAGTTGGCTAAACCGAGAGAGACGGTCTATAAATCAAATTATAAATAAATAAAAATGATATTATTCAAATTCTTTCTTCCATCTCCCTCCCTCCCTCCCTCCCTTCCCCTTCTTTATGCCCAGTTTTCAGTCACTGGTTGTAAAATGGCCCTCCCTTTAATAAAAATTTCCTAGAGAGGCAAAACAGAAATTTGTCACCTTATCCATGAGTGAAATAATCTGGAGAATTAGCTGATCTTGTCGCAAATCATCCCCGTGTTTGAAGATTACAGGATATTTGCCCCCATCTTCTGTCTTGAAGAATAATTGGGCCGGCATCAGCGCACTCTGGTGGGTGGAAAGAAAGAAAGAAAGAAAGAAAGAAAGAAAGAAAGAAAGAAAGAAAGAAAGAAAGAAAGAAAGAAAGAAAGAAAGAAAGAAAGAAAGAACGAAAGAAAGAAAGAAAGAAAGAAATCTGTGAGCAAAAAGTAATCGTCATCTATTGGACTTTTGGAAATTAGAAGACAAAGGGTCACGAATTCCATTCAAGGCATTAAAGAGCAATCTTCATACTCTCATCCAAGATGACGGTCCTAAATTAGAAGAGGCACTAACACCAAGCTGCTCATTTTATCCACTTGGATCTACTTGAGTTAATGATCAAAATTGCCCAGGAATGCCTGATCCGGTTAGATTTCAGAAGCTTAGCAAGGCCGACTTTAGCTACCATTCGAAAGGGAGATTCTCCAAGGATTTGTGTGGCAGTTCCTCCAAGGAACACTAGGGGTCAGGACACAGAGGCAAGCCTTCGTTTTGGGGATTTTTATGGGGTACTACTATGTAATCCGCCTTGAGTCCAAGGAGGAAGGCGGACTATACCAGGGGTAGTCAACCTGTGGTCCTCCAGATGTCCATGGACTACAATTCCCATGAGCCCCTGCCAGCGTTTGCTGGCAGGGGCTCATGGGAATTGTAGTCCATGGGCATCTGGAGGACCACAGGTTGACTACCCCTGCTTTAAAGTATACACCGGCTTTTGGCTCTGCACTGTAGCGATGCTAGTAACCCAACTGCTCCCCCAGGCTCAAAACGGTTCAGGATCCTTGCTATAGCACAACAATGTCCTCCCAAGGGAGGGCGTGGCCTGCAGAAGACAAGAAAGAAACACAAAGCGGAAAAAGATATCACTGTCTCACCGAAACTTTAAAAAAAAAAACCACAACGAAGGGAAGAATAACATTAAAGGCAGTTAGCTGTCCGCCCTCATTAACTTAGCGAAGGAGCCAGCCCCATTTAAAATGCCCTTTCTGAACGGCCCTAATTTGTTTAGCTGGCAATCCGTCCCTCACGAAAAGGACGGAAAGAAAAATCAATGGTTGCCTGCCCAGATATTTATTGGTCTGGAGAGTGGAGTTGGGAAGGAAATGCGATGTCTCTTCTGATATTCAAAGAATCATCCCCGACCTCCCTGGTAGAGACCACAGAGATCGACCAGTTGAGCTTCTTTATGTCTCCCCCGTGATCTTAATTTCATGGCAGGAGCGTAGGACATATTCTAGCAAAATATCTGCTTATTTGTTTAATCATGGCAGGGAAAGAGATTTCTTTTCCCCTTGAGAAATGTGCAAGAGCCTGATGGCACCTTGATGAATGAGCTTTCGTGGGAGACCCGACGAAGTGAGCAGTAATTCACGAAAGCCCGTGTCCTGCCACTAGGTTTGGTTGTCTTTCGGGTGCTCCTGGAGTCTGGCTCTTTTCTCCTGCTACAGACGGACCAACGGTTGGATATTTAGCAGGGCAGACAAAGTGCGGTGGCATTATGCAGCACAGACACATGTATGTGTTTAACTTCCAAGGAAAAGGTTTCACTTTATCATTAGGGAAAGGGTCACATGGAGAGAAAAAAAAACAACAACAGCCATTCAACTGACCCATCCTTCTAGTTCTGTCTACTGCATCTCCCCCCAATTCTGGGGCATTTCATCTAACTATAAACTTCTACCTGCTTATCTTTTTCAGCTGGATTCTCATTTGGCTAGGAGGGCCTTCCTTCTTGCCAGAATCAATTCCTTTCTCTCAAGCATGTCCTGGGGTAGATTCCATCAGATTCCCACCTTTAGAAGACTCTGTTTACATGGTTGTAAAATCCAGGACACTATCACATATTGTTTTGGAGTGTCCAGTCTTTTTCCCCCAATGAGCTTCGATCCAGTCATATCTGATGGATTTAAATTTTAAAGTCAGTTCTAAATCCCTCATCATCAAATTAATGCTTTCAGAAAAGGATCCCATTAAATTTACCAGGGTAGCCGGTGCCCTTGGAAGCATGCTCCAAATAAATAAATTCTGTTTGCTAGTGCGGGAACATAATCTTGTCTAATCTATTTTGTTTCCTTGGATTGTGATTGTGAATGCCAGTAAAGTTTGTCTGAGTCTGAGTCTGCTGAATCTTGTTTGTCTGTTCTAAGTTTGCTTTGAACTTACAGAACTTCAGATTAACCCTTTTGCAACCAGAGGGATATCTGAAAAACTCCCAGCACCGGCATGATTTCCAGTTTTGATCTACTCCTTCAGAAAGTAACGATTGGACCAACGGTTGGATATTTAGCAGAGCAGACAAAATGTGGAGGAATTATGCATCACAGATACATGTTATGTATTTAACTTCCAAGAAAAAGGTCACATGGAGAGAAAACAACAACCATCCAACTGACCCATCTTTCTAGTTCTGTCTACTGCATCTTGTTTGTCTGTTCTATTTCTGACCCACCCGAGGAGATAAATGGACGTTTCCCCAAAAGCCCCATCCCCTTTTGGGTGGGAAGAACCTACACTATCCATCACTGGTCTTCTGCTAAGCTTACCATTAGTTTATAGAACTTTAGGTTAACCCTTTTGCAAGCAAAGGAATATCTGCAAAACTCCAACATGGTTTCCAGTTTTGATCTACTCCTTGAGAAAGAAACAATTGGACCAACAGTTGGATATTTAGCGGAGCAAAATGCGGTGGCATTATGCAGCACAGACACGTGTATGTGTTTAACTTCCAAGAAAAAGGTTTTACTTGACATTAGGGAAAGGGTCACATGGAGAAAAAAATAACAACCATCCAACTGGTCCGTATTTCTATTTCTGTCTGCTGCATTTTGTTTGTCTGTTCTATTTCTAATCTCCCCTCCCCCCGAGGAGAGAAATGGACGTTTCCCCCAAAGCCCCAAAGTTGGGAAGAACCAACATTATCCACCATGGGACTTCTGCTAAGAGCTTACAGAACTTTAGATTACCCTTTTTGCAACCAAAGGAATATTTGCAAAACTCCAACGCCAACATGGTTTCCAATTTTGATCTACTCCTTGGGAAAGAAACGCTCACACAAGCCTATCAAATCAATCCAACTGACTAGGAGGCTGGACTGAGATACACCCAAATCCTTCAACAGCCAGCCTGCTCACCACCATCCGACTCCCAAGCAACGTGGTCCAGAACAGAGCCATGGAGTTTACCTTGAACAGGGTAGCTTTC
Source organism: Paroedura picta (assembly GCF_049243985.1). NCBI lineage: Eukaryota > Metazoa > Chordata > Lepidosauria > Squamata > Gekkonidae > Paroedura > Paroedura picta. Next base: position 316,556 of record NC_135375.1, read on the forward strand.
TCGGGGATGATCCCTTTAATCTTCACCTGAGGCTCCAGAGGTAGCGGAATGGGCTCCATGTCTGCCAAGTTCATTTTTTCATTGTCGGCCAACAAGGACTGTAGCCGCTCATTCTGTCAAACAAGGAGGACGGGTCACCAACCGTGTTTGCATGGAAAGGAGAACAGGCAACCAAAGCAGAATCTCTTTTCATTCCGTGATGCAAGATGTCGATCAGGTTTTATCGTGCAATATGACCATATACGATCATTTTCACACACACCAGGTCCCAAATTGGCCAATGATGGGCCTGGAGGGGGTGGGAAGGGGAGGGGCCCTGGGTGGGCATGTCCACAGCTCTGCTTCCCAACCATATTCTGCACAATCGTGCCACTTTGGGAGTTTCTCGAAGCCTGAAGAATTTTTCAGGGGTTTCTTAAGGGTCAAAGAGTTGAGAAAGCTTTATGAATATGCTGGGAGCTTGGACCATCACGGTCAGTATTGTCTACTCAGACTGGCAGCTGCTCTCCAGGGTCTCAGGAAGAGGTCTTTCCTGTCATTTCATGCATGACCCATTTAACTGAAGATGGCAGAGACTGAACCTGGGACCTTCTGCATTCCTAACAGATATCATATCAATGATCCACCAAGCTCTTTCACATCACCTCCTGCTTGGTCCTTTCAACTGGAGATGCTGGGGATTGAACCTGGGACCTTTGACATGCCAAGCAGATGCTCGGGTGAAGAGCTAGTGGGATCTTTCCAATCAACCTCCTGACTGGTCCTTTTAACTGCAGATGCTGGAGATTGAATCTAGGACTTTCTGCAGGCCAAGCAGATGCTCTGGTGATGAGCTAGTAGGGTCTTTCCTATCGACTCCTGCTTGGTTCTTTTAACTGGAGATACCAGGCACTGGACTTGGGACATTCTGCATGCTAAACTGATGTTCTACCAATGAGCCACTGCCTGGTTCTTTTAACTGGACATGCTGGGGATTGGACCTAGGGACCTTCTGCAGGCCAAGCAGATATTCTACCACTGATCCAGAGTGAGGGAACAGGTAATAGAGATTCCATATCAAGAGGTGTAAATATCAAACTATGGTTGTCTCGGGACCTGAATTAATCTCGCAAGTCCTTCCTGGGTGTCAGAAAACATTCTTTGGCAAAGTATGAATTATTATTCTTGCATAAAGACATTTCTCTACAGACCAGGAAGGAAGGGATGGGGAGTGGGGAGTGAGGAGTGAGGAGAACACAGACAACCTTTTTCTTCCGGTTCCCGCTTTCCCGTTGCACGGCTTTCATGAGGTGCACCAGTCGATCCACGAACGTTTGCTGGGCCGCCAAGGAGGAGCGCATCACCCTGACAGATTTATCGCCCTGAGTCAACGCAGAGGGAGACAAAATCCTATTGCTGTCATTATTCTGACCAGAACAGGCACAACAGTGATTATTGCTCTCAAAATGGGCAAATAATAAACTCTGCTCACTCAAAAGGGAATGCCCACCCTCCAGGGTCCCCCTTTCATTTTCCTCAGCAAAACGCAGACAAGAAATCCCTGAACACTGGCAGCTGATGGTTGACAACCTGACCTTTCAGCTCTTTGATAACGGTGTCAACAACAATCATTCCGGATTCAACTCTTGGTGTGACCCAAAACAAATTATATCTCTCAGCCTAGCCTATCTGTTGTTGCTGTGTGGATTAAGAAGAAGAGTTGCTTTTCACTACCCAAAGGGATCTCAAAATGGCTGATAATCGCCTTCCCTTCCTCTCCCCACAATAGACACCCTGTGAGGGAGGGAGGGGGGGCGGAGTGAGCTCTGAAAGAACTGAGAATGGCCCAAGGGCACCCAGCTGGCTGCACGTGGAGGAGTGGGGAACCAAACCCGACTCTCCAGATTACAGGCCGGCACTCTAAATTGGGGAGGGGGAGCAACTGGAGAGAAAATCACAATAGAAATTAAAAAAACAGAAATCCGTAAATGTTACCTTTAGCAGAGCTTGGCTGAACCTCCGTGTGACATTCAGGTACATTTCGTGAGTCCTCGGATCTCTCTGCTGGGTGTCTTGATCCTCACATTCCACGATCACATACCTGTTAAGGATACACACAACCTCAACATGACGACAACCAGCAGGGGATACAGATGGGCCATCTTCTATTATTTTATAAATTTAGAACGAGCTGTTTTTTCTACCTCACTTTTCACTACCAGGAGTCCCAAAACAGCTTACAGAAAACTTTCCCCTTCCTCTCTCCACAACAAACCAGCGTTGTTGGTGGGGCTGAGAGAGCTGTAAGAGAACTGCTCTGTGAGAACAGCTCTAGGAGACCTGTGACTGGTCCAGGGTCACCCAAGCTGGCTGCATTCTGGCTCTCCTTACTAATGCTCTGCTCCAATTTTCTGCCCTCACAAGGTCAACCAAGGCAGTTTACAAATTACAAATATCCATAATAAAGATGGGCCATCGGCCTGATCCAACATGGCTTCTCTTATGTTCTCTTAAGGACACCTGAATTATAGAACCGTAGAAGGGATACCCAGGGTCATCTCGTCTAAACCCCTGTACAATGCAGGAATTCACAACTCCCTGCCCACCCACAGGGACCCCGATTCCACGCCCAAGAATTGGACTTACCAATATAAGTAGTTGGCCAGTGTGGAATTCTTGCAAGCTCGGGAGATCAGAAATGTGCAAAGGTCTTGCTAACGGTGAATTAATAAAGAAAGAAAGCTTTATTGGTCACGGTGGAAGAGCCACAAGTTGACTGCTGCAGAGAATCCATAAAACGAACCAGGCATGTGTTGACTTGGTCCCACCTTCCTGCCTTATAAACTGGAACAATCCAAACTCGAGCCTCGGTTGTGATGATTTCACAAAGGTTTCGGCTTAGCCCCGCCCTCCCCTCCTCGAGAGGCAAAGCTGACCCTCCCCGCCACGCCACGCACTGGCTGCCTCAGGTTTCAGTGCTCGCCTGTGCCACCGTACCACACGCGTTTGTGCTTGAGACAAAATTCAAAACAGCAACTCTCTAACTAGTTCACTCCACTGCTACGATATATTTCAGAGCTTTACTTACTTCTAGGTTTTCACTGTCCACGGGCTCCTTGGCTTTTGATGCAGGAGGTGGGGAAGAGACCAAGGGAAGCGGACTGGTGATGATCTGAGAACTGGGGAAAATAATAAAGGTTTAGGCGTGGGAATCCTAGAGTAAGGGTCCAAGAGACTGAGGGGGTGACACGACAGAGGCTTACAAAATTATGCATGGGGTAGAGAAGGAAGAGAAAGAGATACCTTTCAGCCTTTCTCACTGTACGAGAACTCATGAAATGAATGAGCAGTAAGCTTAGAACAGATCCGAGGAAATATTTACACGAAGAGTAATTAACGTGTGGAATTCACTGCTGCAGGAAGCGGTGGCAGAACAGGCAGCTTCAAGAGTGGATTGGAAAGGTCCATGAGTGGCTATTAGACACAAGGTATAGATGGAACACCCTGTCTGGGGCAGTGAAGCCCTGTCTTCTTGGTGCTTTGGGGAGGGGGGCACAATGGGAGGGCTTCTGGAGTTGTGGCCCTGCTGGTGGACCTCCTGATGACCCCTGGGTTTTGGCCACTGAGTGGCCCAGAGTGTTGGAATGGACAGACCATTGGCCTGATCCAACATGGGTTTTCCTATGTTCTGTTGAGATTCATAGTTTGGAATTCGTTTCAGGGGGTAGCGCTGTTTGTCTTTCAGACATCTACCTGTCTATTTCTGCCGTCGTCGTGCTTGACGTCACGGTGCTCTCCGACATGGAACCCTGGCTGTCCTTCTTGGTGGGTTCCAACCCGTTCTTGATGTCCTCAAAGTTCTCATATTTCAGCGCCTGGACGAGCTGCAGCAGGTACATCAGCAGATCCTTAGAGGAAGCAAAAACGAGGAGGGCAATGAGAGAGTGGTCCAGAAGTGCCAGGAAAGCAGGACGTTAAGCTAGTTTGTCAAGGAGAGGGGTTAGCTAAGGGGGGGGGGGGAGTGGAGGGCATGAATTGGAACGAAAGCACCCCTACTCCAGTGATGTCAAGAGAGGTTTCTGGAGATGGGTTTTATGCTGCACGGGTTTCAATGGGACACGGATCTAGTCCTCTTTCACAGCAAGCCTTCGCATGTCAGGAATCAAAAGGTTGGGCAGAAAAAAATATTAAAATAAATGTAAGTTTCTTTCTCCACGGCAGAATAAATTAATAAATGAATGCATTTATATTTATTTATAGTTCAATTTATATCCAACCACTCCCATATAGTGTCTCAGGGCAGGTTAATAAATGAATGAATGAATGAATGAATGAATGAATGAATCAATCAATCAATCAATCAATGCATGCATGAATGAATGAATGAATCAATTAATGCATTTATATTTATTTATAGTACAATTTATATCTAATCACTCCCATATACTCTCTCAGGGCAGGTCAATGAATGAATGAATGAATGAATGAATGAATGAATGAATGAATGAATGAATCAATCAATCAATCAATCAATCAATGCATGCATGAATGAATCAATCAATCAATGAATGCATTTATATTTATTTATAGTACAATTTATATCTAATCACTCCCATATACTCTCTCAGGGCAGGTCAATGAATGAATGAATGAATGAATGAATGAATGAATGAATGAATGAATGAATGAATGAATGAATGCATTTATATTTATTTATAGTACAATTTATATCTAATCACTCCCATATACTCTCTCAGGGCAGGTCAATGAATGAATGAATGAATGAATGAATGAATGAATGAATGAATGAATGAATGAATGAATGAATCAATGAATCAATGAATCAATGCATGAATCAATGCATGAATCAATGCATGAATCAATGCATGAATGCATTTATATTTATTTATAGTACAATTTATATCCAACCACTCCCATATAGCCTCTCAGGGCAGGTCAATGAATGAATGAATGAATGAATGAATGAATGAATGAATGAATGAATGAATGAATGGCAACTAGCCCCTGATAGACCTGTCCATTCCCCTGCTATCCCCCGCAAGGATCTGTAGACAAGTGGACTTGAGATCCAGGGCGTGGGGAAGGATTTTAGATGCCAGGAGAGCTCGGAAGGCAAACCCGCCCATTTCCGCACCTCATCGTCAGCCTGCTGCAACCTGGCGACTGCATAGCGGCGCACCGTTGGGTTCGTGAACTGCGAGGACAGAAGCTCCAAGCCGTCTTCCACATCCATGGGCTTCCACTTGCCCAAGAGCTCCAGGGCTTGTTTGGCTTCTTGCGGGAGGTGCCAGTTGACGCATTTCAAGAACTTGGTCAGAGCCTGAAACAGAAAGCCATAAACGGCTGAGCTTTCTCCAAGATTTAGAGTTTCAAACAGGTGCCGTCAAGCCAGGGTACCAGAGGGGGTTCAGGAGAAGAGGTGAAAGCAACTGAAGTTCCTTATCTTTACATCCAAATACCCTTTTTCATTTGGGGGCTTTGGCTCAGTGGTAGAACCTCGGCGTGGAATGCAAAAGTTCCCGGGTTCAATCCATGGGATTTGGTAGGAGGAAGAAGAAGAAGATGAAGTCTTATACCACACTTTTCGCTATCTAAAGTAGTCCTAAAGCAGCTTACAATTGCCTTCCCATCCTCCTGCCACAACAGACACCCTGTGAGAAAGAAGAGGCTGAGAGAGCTCTGACAGGACTGCTCTGTGAGAACAGCTCTAACAGGACTTTGAAGAGCCCCAAGGTCACCCAGCTGTGCGCATGTTGTAGGAGTGAGGAATCACACCCGGTTCACCAGATTAGAAGCCGCTGCTCTTAACCACTACACCGGACTGGAGGAAGGGGACACACTGGTATGCGTCAAAAGATTTTAAAATCCAAAGTAATACACTTCTGTGAATATTATGCTTTCTAATTCTCTATTCCTAAAGAAACTTCTTATCCAGAAAAGCACATGAAAGGAAGGAGGGGGAGAGAATATACTTTTTTTTACAAAAAGGATCTGATGCCTACCTTTTCTTGATTAGTGAGATAGTATCGGAATTTCCAGACGAGATCTTGCTCCTCGTGTGTCAGCTGCTTCGTGGGAGGGTAGCCCAGAATGATCTGAAGAAGAAAGAGCTTGTGTATTTCTCCGTTTCCATTTTTAGAACCCCCACCCCCTCGCCATAACCTGCACGGGGCTACCGGCCGATCCCAAATAAAAATGGATTAAACAGAACGGTGTCCTAAACTCTGCATTTTAAAAAATTGGTGGGTTTTTGGCTCTTAGAACCCAATCTCTGCTTCCAAAAAGAAGGCGGCACAATACCTGGTGAAAAATACTTGTGGAGCTGAAAGTAGATTCTTTACAATGAGAAGGGATCATGGCTCAGAGGTAGAGCCTCTGCTTGGCACACGGAAGGTCCCAGGTTCGATCCCTGGCATCTCCATTTCAAAGAACCAGGTAGAAGGGGATCGGAAAGATCTCCTCCTGAGACCCTGGAGAAGTGCTGCCAGTCTGAATAGATCAGGCTTTCTCAACCAGGGTTTCGTGAGGCCCTGGTTGTTTCGTCTCAACTAGGGTTTTCCTGAGTGGGTGGGAGTTAATATTGTAAATATATTTTAAATACTTGAAAATGGCTATCAGATCCCCTCTCAGTTGTCTCCTCTCTAGGCTAAACAGACCAAGCTCCCCCAACCTTTCTTCATAAGTCTTGGTCTCCAAAACCCTCACCATCTTTGTTACCCTCCTCTGGACAGTTTGTCAACATCCCTCATCAACTGGGGTGCCCAAAACTGAACACAGGACTCCAAGTGAGGCCGAACCAGAGCAGAGTAATGCGGTACCATCACCTCCCGTGATCTGGACACGATACTCCATTTGATACAGCCCAATTTGCCTTTTTGGCCACTGAGTCAGGGGCCTAATGCAGCTCTTGGGCCTGAGGTTGGGAAGCCCCACTCTATAGCATTTCTTCTTCCATTTCCTCCACAAAATTTCTCCAGTGCAGATTTAGAGAGAGTGTTTTAGCAAAAAGAGGGAGCAAGTACGTTCAGCAGTGGCTTATTCTTAGTTGCCCGAAAACTTCTCTCCTGGCCTGTTTCCAATCAACAGTAAAAGGCCCCTTCCAAGGTGGCCGCAGAGGCGGAGAACCAAAATGGCACCAAACGGCTTACGTTGAGCTGATCTCGCGTGGCAGCGTTGGGCTTGAGATCGTGGTCAGATGGTCCACTTCGTAAGCTTCGCGCCAGTTTGTGGTGTTTGCTTTCTACCAAGTTCTCCTGTGAGAGGGGGGAAATATTCCAAAGAATGAGCAGTTAGCCTGAAACGTAAAGACACACACACACAAGTCAAAGGGGTGTAAATTCAGTTCAGACATGACAGGAGCTGCCCCAGTGCTCTGGCATAGATTCTGCCAGCTCTAGTTTCTGGAAATGCTGAGGATGGTAGTGGCCAGAACCGCCCCCCCCCACACACACACATGCACACACACACTTTGAGCAGGTAGTTTACAGACAGCACAAACATAGACAGCACATGAAGAGGAAGAGGAAGAAGAAGAGGAAGAAGAAGAAGAAGAAGAAGAGGAGGAGGAGGAAGAAGAAGAAGAGGAGGAGGAGGAAGATGAAGAAGAAGAAGAGGAAGAGAAAAAGGTAGAGGAAGAAGAAGAAGAAGAAGAAGAAGAAGAAGAAGAAGAAGAAGAAGAAGAAGAAGAAGAAGAACAACAACAACAACAACAACAACAACAACAAGAACAAGAGTTGGCTTTTTTTTGTGATGCTTTTCTCTACCAGGTGTCTCAAAGCAGCTTATGGTCGCCTTCTCTTTCCTCTCCCCACAACAGACACTCTGTGTGATAGGTGTAGAATCATAGAATCCTAGAGTTGGAAGGGGCCATACAGGCCATCTAGTCCAACCCCCTGCTCAATGCAGGATTAGCCCTAAGCATCCTAAAGCATCTCAGGTGAGGCTGAGAGAGCCAAGGTCACCCAGCTGGCTGCATGTGAAGGAGCAGGGAATCAACCCCGGCTGACCAGATTGGAAGCCACTGCTCTTAACCACTACACCAAACTGGTTGTTAAAATGGACAATGAATTAAACAGCAAATACATTTAAACACAAAGGTGGGCATCCTGCTCCCAAGCAAAAACATGGAAGCCAGCCCGATGTCAGGCCTCCAGGTCTTACCTGGACTCTTCAGATTACATTCGTGAGATTGCAAGGGCTGATACACAAGCATATCTCTCCCCATGCAAAACAGGAATGCGTATCTTTGAGACAACAGGCTCTCCAGGAAAGTTGCCACTAATCTCATCAATGTTCAATATCTCCTTCCCTTCACCCCCACAGAATTCACTTAGCGATCTCTAACGGCAGGTTCCACCTCCACAATTTACTGTTCTGTAATGCAGAGGTTGTCAAGTTACATTAATATCTCTGGTTTGTGGGAAACTTCCAAGGATCCATCATGGATTTTGGCCTCACTCCACACCAGGCATACCATTTCTTGGTTGATATAACCATTTTTAGGCACGCGTGTGTCATGTCATGCGTGTGAGGTATTTTAAAAAATTAAAAATAAAGGGTTAATTGCAAATTTAGAACTAAAGTGGAATTAAAATGTATACCATAAGGAGGGGAAAGTAATTTAAAATTGCATATAGTTAATTTATAGTAGTATAGAGTTTTATATAGATATTTAATAATTTATATAGATAATTTGCAACGGTATGTAGATATATATTTAATGTCGTATCAGTTAAACAAGGGTAAAAAATGTTTATATAAAGAAATGGAATTTGAACAATAATATTTAAAATATGAATTTGTACTTCATTGTGAGCTATTTAATGGGTTTTTAAATAGATTTTGATAGCTTAGTGCTTATTGTACGTAATGAGATGGTTAATATGGTAATGATGAAAAATAATATAGTGGTAACACAGATTAGCTGTAATTTTAGAAATAACTGAACAAAGGGTTATTACAAAAAATATGATAACAACCTTGGGGAGAAATGTTCAGCTTGTCTGTCTAATATATGGTGCGGTTTACAGTAATATTTGAATAATATGAATTATTATATATAACCTTTTTTCCTTTTATGTTTCCCTTCTACGTTTCTTTCATATTTCTCTCTCTTCTTTTCAAAATAAAAAGTACTTTAAAAATACAGAAAAAAACTTTTTTGTGTGTGACTTTTGGTCAAATGGGTTGACCAATAAAGGAAGACAAAGGAATAATTTGGGGGTTTTGTGTCATTAAAAACAAAAGGAACACCCCTCCCTTATCTTTCTCCACCACCACCACCACCACGGCCCTGCAGATAATAACTTACCATAGACATCTGGGGATCGGGAACTTTAACAATCTCCGAGCTGGTTAAAATTGGGGACGACTCATCGCCATCCTAGACAACAAAGTAAGACAAAGAATCACATTAAATGTCTCCAGTTTTAGAAGACCAGAGTGAAGAGCCACAGCTACTGAAAGTACACCAGTAGAAAGACATGGCTGCCAACTCCTGGCAGGGATGTTCCTGAAGGTTTGGGGGTGGAGCTTAAGAGGGCACGGGTTACAACGAGGTATAAAGGACACCCTCTAGAGCGGCCATTTTCTCTCATCTGGAGGCTGGTTGTAATACCGGGGGACCGCCAGGCTAGAAGAAATAACAGAAGGATGTAGTTTGCAGCAATGGAAAAAATGTTTGAGGCAAAAATAAACCAAAATCATATATCGGAAGGTATTTTAAATAAGTCCTTCAAAACAGGAATATGCTTCTTCAAAGATAGATTCCCCCCCCCCGCCAATAAATGTCAATATCAGTTGTTAATAGTCAATGTAACAGAAATAGACAAAAAAAAGTCTAACAACTTCCAGTAAAGTTTATTTCAACCTTTATATAGCCTTCATAGAACCATAGAGTGGGAAGGGGCCCTCCAGCCCATCTAGTCCCACCCCCTGCTCAGTGCAGGGTCAGCCTCAAGCATCCAGGAGAAGGATCTGTCCAACGGCTGCTTGGAGACAGCCAGTGAGGGGGAGCTCCCCACCTCCTTAGACAGCCCCTTCCACTGCTGAACTAGACTCACAGAATCCTAGAGTGGGAAGGGGCCATGCAGGCCATCTAGTCCCACCCTCTGCTCTATGCAGGATCAGCCTCAATCATCCATGAGAAGGATCTGTCCAGCCTCTGCTTGAAGACCACCAGTGAGGGGGAGCTCCACACCTCCTTAGGCAGCGCATTCCACTGCTGAACTAGACTCACAGAATCCTAGAATGGGAAGCTGATGCATGATAGGCTCCACCTCCTGCAGTGGCCATTTTGTGTCTGGGGTGGAACCATACCCTCATGATGAAATCTGATGGAATCTGAGGATGTTTGTTAATTAACAATCTAGCCTCTTGCATAGAAATACCCTCCAGAGACAAACCATCATGTACTATGGATTTGACAGTATTAATCTCACGTTCCATTCTGCTCGGAGAATTTCGCGAGACTGAAAGTCACTTCATAGGCCAAGTTCTCTTAGCAGACCAGGTTCCCCAGAAGAGATTTCAGACTACTGAACTGTATCTGAACTCTAGGATGAGAAAGCTCACGCCTCGATTAAAACTTTGTTGGTCTTAAAAGTGCTACCGGATTCAAAATCAGTTCTGCTGCTTCAGACCAACATGGCTACCCGCTGGAATTACCCTAGGACTGAGTTTTCATTATTCTGGGGTAAGTCTCTCTTTATACAATTTATATTGTTTTACTCTTGACTCAGATTTCCATGTACAATCTGTTTTCTCAATAAAATTGAGGGTTGAGGGATTTGGGAATGTTCAGCCTGGAGAAAAGGAGGTTGAGAGGGGGCATGATAGCCCTCTTTAAGTATTTGAAAGGTTATCACTTGGAGGAGGGCAGGATGCTGTTTCTGCTGGCTGCAGAGGAGAGGACACGCAGTAATGGGTTTAAACTTCAAGTACAACAATATAGGCTAGATATCAGGAAAAAACTTTTCCCAGTCAGAGTAGTTCAGCAGTGGAATAGGCTGCCTAAGGAGGTGGTGAGCTCCCCCTCACTGGCAGTCTTCAAGCAAAGGTTGGAGACACACTTTTCTTGGATGCTTTAGGATGCTTAGGGCCGATCCTGCGTTGAGCAGGGGGTTGGACTAGATGGCCTGTATGGCCCCTTCCATCATTCTATGATTCTATGAAATTCTGGTTTCGTAGCCATTCAGAGAAGGCTGTTTACGCCATCTTTAAACGTAATATTAGAACGTAGTTTGTTTGATTTTTATTTTTGTACTTTTGGATTTAGAACCCCAAAGGGGCCTGCTCAAAAAAAATTCCAGCAAGATACACGTTGTTCTGTTTTCCCCCAGGCAAGGGAAGGAAACAACAGGGAGCAGCTGAGACAGTGAATCTGAAGACTTCTTAAATCACCGGCGCTTATTAAAACTTTGCTATCTTGAAGAGCATTACAGGAAAGATTGGGAGCTGTAATCATCCCGCTGCTGAGCTGAGCCGTTTGCATGCAGGAGAAGACGTCTGCCACCTGGCAGCCGTCTGCCGCTACCCCGGAAGGTAACAGACCGTCTCGGCAGGAGGATGCGTCTAAAAGGATATATACGCATGCTGCTTGGGCAATGCCCGTTTCCAAGAAAGCTACTCCCCCCACACACACACACACACACACACCGCGCAAGTTGCCTACCTTCTCGTAATACACAATTGCGTATTCTTTGTCGTCGTATTTCGCACAGCGAAACTCGATCATCAGATACATGAAGTTAGAACTCCGCTTCTCGCTCTAGACGGCAGCCAAAATAAAAAAAAAGAGGAGGAAAGAGATGATCGGCTAGGAAGACGGTAAGTTTATTTATTCGATGCATTTATAGGTCGCCCTTCCGCCCATACAGAGTCCCTAAGAAGGTTGGCCAGCCCCCACCTGGAATTACGGCTGAACTCCAGATTAAATGAATGACTTCTTTGTGTACTTGAAACTACTACCCGAAGAGGTCACAGCTTTACAATTCAGGTAAGACTTACTCCCCAAGGGAAACTAACTAATCATAATCGATAAACAGGGCTGTATACTACTGTGTACTTGAAACGTTGATTTTGCTTCTACTGAAGAAGAAGAAGAAGAGTTGGTTCTTATATGCTGCTTTTCCCTACCCGAAGGAGGCTCAAAGCGGCATACAGTCGCCTTCCCTTTCCTCTCCCCACAACAGACACCCTGTGGGGTGGGTGAGGCTGAGAGAGCGCTGATATCACTGCCCGGTCAGAACAGTTTTATCAGTGCTGTGGCGAGCCCAAGGTCACCCAGCTGGTTGCATGTGGGGGAGCGCAGAATCGAACCTGGCATGCCAGATTAGAAGTCCGCACTCCTAACCACTACACCAAACTGGCTCTCTGGAAAGGTGGCCAGCATGGCATTATAACCTCCCCTCCCTAAACCCCACACTTCCAGGTTTAACATTCTTAGATGAGTGCTATAGCGCTACCACTGAGATAACTTGACCAGATTATAAGTGGTCAACTGATCCCAATGGTGCTGCTATGGCGTTATAGCACTATCACACTCAGCTTAGAACGTACAACAACCCTCTGAGCCAGCTCGCATGGGCAAAAAGTGACACTGTTTAGAGTGGAAGGAATTGCTATGCGAAACTCCTGTTCCTGTATCGCTTTACTTGAAATTGGGCCAACAATGAGTGATATCTGGGTTAGAACAGTAATGTGAAAATGCCCATTTTCTCTAGGGAAAGTGGCACGAATGCTTTAAATAGATAAATAAGAGATTCAAACACTCCAGAGATCAGTTGTCCTTCTGGGAAACCTCCAGTGTTCATCTGGTGGGGTTGGCATCCTTAACTGCAATTCTATGAGCTCTTCCAGCCCCTCCTGGAAGCCAATAATGCTGTCCAGCAGGCGGGGAGAGAGGTGGCTTCAAGAAACTCCAGAAGTGGTGCAATCATGCAGAATATGGTTGGGAAGCATAACTGTGCAAACAGCCTTCCCATTCGCTTCAGGCCCAGCATTGGCCATTGGGGGGGGGGGTCAACATGAACATATATGGTCATATCATCCGATAAATGTTTAACATTTTTTTAAACAATATATATAAAAAATGAACTCCCACCCATTTGGGAAACCCTTCCAGGGCCAGCAAAAAAACCCAGAGTTTCACGAAACTCTGTTGAGAAAGCCCAGGCTAGAATTATAACCCCCTTGCAAGTAGCTTTCTACATGCAAGGAGTTTCACTACTGTGGGCTTATGTATTCAGGACTTCCTGCGGAGCACTCCAAAACTCACCCCAGGCTCCCAAACAAACACAGAAGACGATCAGCAACCAGGCAGGTAAGATGTATTTCAAAGAAGATCAACAGACTTTCTCGTGGACAAATCCCCCAAAATTACCTTCAAGCCCCAGAACCCCATTTAAAAGTCCACCACCCCAGCGCATTAAACTGTTCTCCAGAGAGAGCAGAAACGGCAGATTTTTGAATGTTCCACGGATCCTACAGCCAGACAGATCTTGAAACTCATTAGGCGCCCAGCCCATGCTCTGACCTACCTCGTTGATCATCTCGATTTCTCGAAAGGTCAACCTGTCCAGCCAGTCTACTTTCACCATGTGGCCTTGCCGGTGAGACTTGGTGAGCTGCCACGGAGGAAATACACAGACGTATTATTTAAATGGCTGCGGGCAAAGAAGAGAGAGAGAGGGGGGAACTTTCTGGAGATGCATCATGTTGAAGCCAGTGGTGGGAAAAGAATATATATGAATATACGTGACCTGTATTTCACGGAGCAATTAAGACGTGCTGAACAGCCAATGTGCACAAAAGATTCATTGCACGAGCATCCCTGCGGGAGAGACCAAGGGCGGAAAATGTTTCACAACTTATAGTAGAGGACTGGCTGTTTGATTCACCTTTGATTAGAGGAAAGAAAATGGCTAACTGGAAAACCTCTATTGACCTTTTGCATAAAAGCGGGGGGAGAGATTGATAATTTGTGGTTTTGAAGAAAATTCCCTTTTAGATTGGGCTTGACGGGAATAGTATGATAGTGATTTTAAAAAGATACAGGATTTTTTTTCACAAAATTTTATTTATTTATTTATTTGTTTGTTGGATTTATATACCACCGTTCCCAACTGGGCTCACAGTGGTTTACAAAGAATAAAAGAATAATAAAATACAATAAAACCCCATAATTTCCAACAACAACAACAACAACAACAACAATAATAATAATAATAAATACTTTTAATACCATGGTGGCAGGCACAAAAAAATTACAACACTACAATAGATAAATATAGGAGAAGTAAGTAGACTTGTTATAAACTTAAACAATTTGATTGATTGGTAATTGTATGTTTTGGACACTACCTTTTTTGATTTCTCTTTTCCTTATCCGCTATTCTCTTTCAAATTATTATATGCCTTAAAACTTGCAATTAAAAATATTTTGTAAAAAGAAAATGTTTTCCAAACAGCTTAATACGGGGAGGGGAAAAAAGAACAAGAAGAAAAGAACAGTTTTGATCCCACCAATTATCACTGGAGACCCTCTCACCACAGTCCAAAACACGCTTCAACCGAAAGCTTCATTGAGTGGAAAAGAAATTGCTCTCTAGCAAGTCTGCCTAGCAATGAGCAATCTTAAACATGATTAATTTTCCAGATGGAAAGCAATGTTACTCATTCGAGCTAGGTCATTCCCCATATATCTATTGCAGGCAACCCAAGAGGGCAGAGATTTGAGCCATGCACTCAAGATTATGGACACAGAGTTAGCATCTATGTATGAACTGACCGTCCGGAATAGGAGTCCTAAACTGTAGTGCACTGAAGTGCCAGACAGACACATTTCTCCATAGTTACCTATGACTGACATACAAAAGCTCAATCTAATTCAGAGTAAATAATGTAAGAACATCAGAAGAGCCCTGCTGGATCATACCAGTCCCTAGTCTAGCCTCCTGTCTCACACAGTGGCCAACCAGTTCCTTTGGGCGGCCAACAACAGAGCAGAGAGACCAAGGCCTTTACAGAACCTCAGAAGAGGCCTCCTGGATCGGACCACTGGTCCATCTCATCCAGCCTCCTGTCTCATACGGTGGCCAACCAGTTCCTCTGGACGGCCAAAAACAAGTTATAGAGACTGAGGGTTTCCCCTGATGTGGAATCCCGGATCTGGGATTCAAAGGTAAACTGAATATTCTATATCCACATAGGATATCCTCTAACCAAGCACAACACTTTATCTTAATATTGCAACCTACAAAGGTTTTAAAGGTTTAATTTTTTTTAATAGGAAAAAATAGCATGACAATATTAATTTGCACCACTCCTTTTTAAGCATCACTTCTGGAACAGAATCGTTTGGGAGAGTGGAGAGAAATCCACGTCAACTAAGAGCTGCCTGAAGAGAAACCAAAAACAGATCTATAAATTATTTTATTTTATTTATTTCATTTACTTAGATTTATATACCGCCCTCCCCGAAGGCTCAGGGCGGTTTACATTAAAACTAGTCAACGATACAAGAAACAGTCTTCGTTAAAACATACAGTAATTAATAACAGTGGTTGTAACCATATAACATAATAATGTAACAGTATAACAATATAATAAAATAATTTAACGATGGAACAGTGCAATACCACAACAGGTCCAGAGCACTCTGGTGGAGTTCTAGGAGGAAGGGGGGAGAGGGGGGGGAGCGGGGGGGGAATTATACACGGGGAGGGAATTTTTTCTTGAGCAATCGTCCAAATAGTGATGGAAAATATTCTGCTCTTTGCATACTCCCCAGGGATATCCAGGAGAAGCGTTACACAATAGTTTCTGGCAATCTATACATAAGGACAGCTCTGACCAGGCTAGCTCACTATTGGAAGCTAAGCAGGGTCGATCCTGGTTAGTGTTTGGATGGGAGACCATGAAGGGCCTCCAAGGATCATAACACAGAGGCAGGTAATGCCAAAGGACCTTTGAACAGTTCTCACCTTGAAAATACTACAGGGTCGCCGTAAGTCAGCTACAACTTGGCGGCAAGATAATAATAAATGACAATGATGCTGGATGTCCTACTGGACCATGTAATGGACTTATCAGGGACCTCCATGAACGACTAATTGTGTGTCTTGCCGGGATCCACAAACTTGTATATAAGTTCCTCATTTTTGCTTGTCGCTGCTCCGGGTTCTTATAATTAACACAGAGTTGGTGGCTTGGAGCTGAACCATCCGTGTCTTCACTCAACCCAGAGATTTAATCGTTGGATCCACCACCCAGTGTAGAACTGGGTTGGCCGCAAATAGCAAGTCTTCAACCCATGTACCATGGAGGTTGAACACCCCTTAACTATTAATAAGTAGTCCCAGGTCAGTGGGCAGCCTCAGAGAAGAAGGACGACTTATCGGTTGTTGCTGAAGAGCAACAATAGAAGAAGAAGAGTTGGTTCTTATATGCCGCTTTTCCCTACCCGAAGGAGGCTCAAAGCGGCTTCCAATCACCTTCCCTTCCTCTCCCCACAACAGACACCCTGTGGGGTGGGTGAGGCTGAGAGAGCCTTGATATTACTGAAGAAGAAGAAGAGTTGGTTCTTATATGCCGCTTTTCCCTACCCGAAGGAGGCTCAAAGCGGCTTCCAGTCGCCTTCCCTTTCCTCTCCCCACAACAGACACCCTGTGGGGTGGGTGAGGCTGAGAGAGCCCTGAGATTACTGAAGAAGAAGAAGAGTTGGTTCTTATATGCCGCTTTTCCCTACCCGAAGGAGGCTCAAAGCGGCTTCCAGTCGCCTTCCCTTTCCTCTCCCCACAACAGACACCCTGTGGGGTGGGTGAGGCTGAGAGAGCCCTGAGATTACTGAAGAAGAAGAAGAGTTGGTTCTTATATGCCGCTTTTCCCTACCCGAAGGAGGCTCAAAGCGGCTTCCAGTCGCCTTCCCTTTCCTCTCCCCACAACAGACACCCTGTGAGGGAGATGAGGCTGAGAGAGCCCTGATATCACTGCCCGGTCAGAACAGTTTTCTCAGTGCCGTGGTGAGCCCAAGGTCACCCAGCTGGCTGCATGTGGGGGAGCATAGAATCGAACCCGGCATGCCAGATTAGAAGTCCGCACTCCTAACCACTACACCAAACTGGCTCTCGTCCAATAGACCTTATTGGGTTATAGGGGGTTAGCTTTCACAGAACAACATCTGGAACACCTTTGGAATGGTGGGAGAAATCTGATGCGTAGAACTGGGAGGGCTCGCTAGAGACCTTTGAGCAGCCGAGTCAAGAATATGCTATATAGGATTTCTTGCATCAAGCAGGGGTAGAATTGGATGGCTTCGAAGTCCCCATCCAACCTTTGGACTCAGCGACAGGAATAGGACCCTTGCTTGACCTTGCCTCACCCTTTTCTCTCTTTCCAGGGGATGGTGTCCGGCTTCAAAGATGGAAGGTAGGCTAGAACTGAACCCAATCAAATGAATCAACCTGCATTCATGGAACGAGGGGAAGAAAAGTAGACAAAAGCCCAACTCTCCTTTTGCAGGAATCTATTCCCATGCAAAAAAACCCAAATATACCACTTCACAAGTATATTGTACAGACGTGGTACACTGCATGACTTCGCCTATTGTCCTTAGTAGCAGACTCATCAAACTGGTCTCTTGGACTCCCTTGCCCCCCACCAAAAGAAACTAATGCTCCAAGCCAAGAATTGCCAGCTAGCAGTGTTTGGATCCGCCTCCCAGCGTTGAATCAGATTATCCCACATTAGCAAACTTTCAAGCCATTGGCCATGGAATATTAACACCCTTTAACCTAACCATTAGAGCCTCTTGTGGCACAGAGTGGTAAGGCAGCAGACATGCAGTCTGAAAGCTTTGCCCATGAGGCTGGGAGTTAGATCCCAGCAGCTGACTCAAGGTTGACTCAGCCTTCCATCCTTCCGAGGTCGGTAAAATGAGTACCCAGCTTACTGGTGGGTAAATGGTAATGACTGGGGAAGGCACTGGCAAACCACCCCGTATTGAGTCTGCCATGAAAACGCTAGAGGGCGTCACCCCAAGGGTCAGACATGACCCGGTGCTTGCACAGGGGATACCTTTACCTTTACTTTTTAACCTAACCATTATTAAATAACAAGGAGCCACTGGTCAGTGGGCAATCTCAGAGTTTGGTGGCCTAACCAAGGATACACAGGCAAGGGCTTAAAACATGGTGCAAGCGTCACGCACCGTTCAAAGGGTGCAAGTCGTGGAGATCTGTCCTCACATAATCGAAAATATGTTTAGCATATCCATTTTGTGCACACCAGGAGAAAAATGCAGGTACATCCTCTACGCAGGAATTAAAGTGTTTCTATGGAAACAAGCAGTGCGATGCTCAAAGGGCCCCTTTCAAAGGATCAACAAAGGCTCACATTGAAGTAATCTGCACAATCCGGAATGGGCATGCATCACACTTAAAGTTTTAGTTAAAGCTATTAAGAGGACAAAAACACAATTGAAAGGGTGCAAAACACAAGAGCAACCACTTCATCAAAGCCTCCAAGGCTTCCAGGGTCAGAACTATACCCAACAGAATCAAAACCAACCCCCGCCCTTTTGTGGTTCAGTGGCAGAGCCTCTGTTTGGCATGCGGAACGTCCCAGGTTCGATCCCCGGCATCTCCAGTTAGAAGGACCAGGCAGGAGGGGATGGGAAAGACCTTGGCCTGAGACCTTGGCTCAGTGGCAGAGCCTCTGCTTGGCATGCAGAGGGTCCCAGGTTCAATCCCCGGCATCTCCAGCTAAAAGGACCAGGCAGGAGGTGATGGGAAAGACCTTGACCTGAGTGCCTGGCTCAGTGGCAGAGCCTCTGCTTAGCATGCAGAAGGTCCCAGGTACGATCCCCGGCATCTCCAGTTAAAAGGACCAGGCAGGAGGTGATGGGAAAGACCTTGACCTGAGTGCCAGGCTCAGTGGCAGAGCCTCTGCTTAGCATGCAGAAGGTCCCAGGTTCGATCCCCGGCATCTTCAGTTAAAAGGACCAGGCAGGAGGTGATGGGAAAGACCTTGACCTGAGTGCCAGGCTCAGTGGCAGAGCCTCTGCTTAGCATGCAGAAAGTCCCAAGTTCAATCCCCGGCATCTCCAGTGGAAAGGACCAGCTAATAGGTGATGTGATAGACCTTCACCCGAGTCCCTGGAGAGAGATGACTAGTCCAAGTAGACCATACTGGCAGGGGATCATGGGAATTGTAGTCCATGAACATCTGGAGGGCCAAAGTTTGGCCACCCCTGATAGATCAATTGATTCAGTACAAAGCAGTTTCATGAATACATCGTTCAAGAGACTAATTGATGGTCTTATGGTGCATCAAACCCCACCTCCCTTTACAAATCAGCACTACTGGACTCCAGAACATTGCACAGCTGAGGGAGGTGCTGCAGGATCGGGGCAACACCTGGTAGTTGACACGTCTGAATGGGCCACAACAACTACCACAAAATCAGGGACTTAATTGGGGTCCAGCATGACACCAAGATCCGATTAGTAGATTGTTTTTTTACGAGCATGAGAAGGTTAAGAGGCATAAACTGAAGGGAAAAACGCCAGAACTGCATCACTGCCCACTGGTTCAATAAAGGAGCTTTCAGATTATTAGAGGTTAGTCGCCCAAGGGCCACAACCATGCGCTCTGTCCAAGGCGGATGCCCGTAAGCCACACCTGTGCACTACTTACTTCTTCCAAGTGCTCCGTGTCAGAGGCCTACATCGAGGAGACCCACTTATTAGTCACGCATGGACACGAGGACCTGCTCCCAGACCACTAACCAAAACCTAACCCTCCCCTTCTTCAGGAATTTTATATGGGCTTAAGAGGTCAAAGGTTGAGAAGAGCTGTGTCTCAGTGCTTGAGCATCTGCTGGGCTTGCAGGACATTCTAGGTTCAATCCCCAGCTTCTCCAGTTACAAGGATCAGAAGGTGGAGAAGACCTCTGCCTGGGATCTTGCCAGCCTGAGTGGACAACACTGATTTTGATGGATCAAGGGTCTGATTCACTGTAAGGCAGTTTCATGAATGAGGGCTGGGCCATGGCTCAGTGGAAGAGCTTCTGAAGGTCCCAGGTTCAATCCCTGGCCTCTCCAGTCAAAAGGACCAGCCAGGAGGTGATGGGAAAGAGCTGCAGTCAGTCTGAGCAGACGGTATGGACCATGGTGAACTAGTATTTGGATGGGATTTGGAGAGTAGTTCTCCCAAGGAGTCATGACACGGAGACAGGAAATGGCAAGCCACTTCTGAACCTCCCTTGCCTGGCTGCCAGATTACCCTCAGGTCTCCTAGCTGTCCTACATATTACACATGTCATATGATAAATCTTTAACCATTAGTGGTTCTAATATTTTAGCAGAGCCACTACGGAAGGAGCGGTGTCCAGGACACATCTGGGTGTCCGGACACTGCTTTTGGCTGCACAGGCCAATCCAGGCACCCCCAGCAAAGCTGGGAGCACCCAGATTGGACCGGCCCCTGAGACGCCTGTCCCCAGAAGCCAGCAGCGAGGTGCGCTGCCAGGCTGCCTTTCCAGCCGCCCATCAGCCGGACTGGCTGCCGGGACCGTCCCAGGTAGGGCAATGGAGAGCCCATCGTGGGCTCCCGCCGCTACTACCAGCTGCATCCCTGGGTGGAACGGGCTTTCAGCCTAGTAAAATATTAATGCTGAAACCAATTTCAGCATGTTTTGCAGACTCCAATTTAGAAAGGCCGCGCTGACACCTTTCGGAGGATCCCAAAATTACTCTGGCAGAACTCAGAAAGCAGGATTGATCTACAACGGGGCATCAAGCAGTGAGCATTCTGGGAGAAGGCAAGGCACCCGAACCTGCATTTCTGATCATATTTTATTCCACAGGCAGAGACATCGCGCAGCACCGAAGGTCAACGAGTTCGCCGTTTAATAATCCAAGTCAGCCTTCCAAAGAGGAAAAGGGTGTTTAAAAAAAAAATCCTTTTTTATTTATAAGAAAAGGCAAGGCTACAAGAGGAATGCTGGATCAGAGACAGCCATAAAACCCCAGTGCCTGATTAGAATTCGGATTGGGACGGGTGAAAGCTGCACTCGGGTATTAAGGCAGAAGTTTTACCGTGTTGGGCAAGCTTTCTCAACCAGGTTTTCGGGAAAACGGGGACTTCATGATGGCCATGGAACGATTTCCGGAATGGGTAGAACTTAATCTTTTACATATTTTTTAAAAAATGTGTTCAACATTTATCTGGTGATATGACCATCGATGGGGAGGAATTTTAAAAGGCAGACTCTGTGGCATTATACACCACCGGACAGGGATGCCAATCTCCAGGTAGGACCTGGAGATCCCCTGGAATGACAGCTCATCTCCGGACCCCAGAGATCTGGAGAAAATGGATGCTTGGGGGGAGGGGGTGGGAGCTCTGTGGCACTGGACTCAGTTATGGTTCCTGTCTTTCTCAAGCTCCATCCCCAATTGTCTAGGAGTTTCCAACCTAGTTCTAGCAACTTTACCCCCACCATCCACCAGTAGCCCGGCGGGACCCTTGCCCTCCAGGGGAATGGATCTCTGACATCTGGAGATCAATCCCAGGAGATCCCCAGCTACTACCTGGAGAGGGGAACTCTGCTTTAGGATCCCAGTGAGAAAGGTGGGACAGAAGCCAAGTAAATAAATGAACGCTGCTCACAATACGCAACCGTAACTACGGATAATGTGCAACCTTAGACTGACTGCTCCAAGATCAACCTTGGGTAGGTCACTGCTACCTGCCAAGAAGAAATGAGGGTTTGAATATGTTCTTTTTTTTTAAAAAAGCATCCCAAGGTAAGCCTGCCTTAGAAGAGGTACACTGCAGCTTCGATGTGCCTTAGTTTAGGGGCACGATTAATCTCCAGAGGGTGAGACAGACAGGATCATAACCTCCGTTCCAGGCTTCCTCGGGAGGTGGTGGGTTCTCCATGTTTGGAAATTTTTAAACAGAAGCTGGATGACCCAGGTGGTTCCTTCCAACTCTATGATTCTAAATTCCATCCCAACATCCGGAAGAGGTTCCTGACAGTCAGAGTGGTTTCTCAGTGGAACTGGCTTCCTCGGGAGGTGGTGGGTTCTCCATCTTTGGAGCTTTTTAATCAGAGGCAGGAGAGCCATCTGATGGAGAGGTTGATTCTGGGAAGGCTCAAGGGGGTGGCAGGTGACAGGGGATGAGCAAGAGGGTTGTGAGTGTCCTGCATAGTGCAGGGGGTTGGACTACATGACCCAGTAGGTCCCTTCCAACTCTATGATTCTAGGATTGTAACTGCTGATTTGAACCCAAGACACTCGGAGTCTAAGTCTACCATACCACAGGCTCGCTCTGTGTGGTCACCAAAACCCAGGTATCATCAGGAGCTCCACCAGCGGGGCCAGACCCCCTGCAGCTATTCACAAGGCTAAATTTGCACCTCGCCCTAGGTGCACCAGAGAGGTAGAACACTATGGAGCAGCACCACAAGCAATGCAAGGAAAAACCCAACCTCACCTTGGCTAACCGACTCATCTGATCCTCTGAAAGAGTACTGCTAGTCCTTCCGGGGGTCTTGGTGGGCTCCGAGCCATCAGCTTCCACGTTAGGCCAGACTTTCAAATCGTGCATCCCTTGCCGAAACATCCTTTAAAAAAGCATGTCAAAGGTCAACAATACATTGGGAGCGATCTACCATGCGTGGACGTAGAGACCGCTCACAGAGGGCTCCCCCAGGACTGAAGGGGGCGCCATTTCCCTCTCCTTGCCCTCATCCAAGTCATGTTTCTTGTTTTCTCTTCTTTGCTTAGAACTCTTATTAGCTTCCATTCTGTCTTGGGGAACTCAACTGCTCCAAGTAATATATATCTGGGAAGAGCTTGGAGGAGCTGATCTCATGGCTTAAGTGCCACTCAGCGCTTAACACACACCCAGGGAGCCTGTCCCGCCCCTGAGTGCCTCCTCCTCCAACCGGCTTGCCTGTCTGTCCAGCGGCCAGCCAATCACCTTCTGTCCCCCATCCCTGAGTACCCCCTCCTCCTTCCACTTCCTTCCAAGGCTCGGAGGCTGCAGATCCCTGCCGCAAGAGAGCTGCCCCTGCCGGTCAGTTCCCTAACAGCAGCCTTTCCTGCAGGGAGGAGGAGGCTGTCCGCAGAGTTCTTCCACCCCGCCCTCCCCAATCTAGCACCTGTTGTATTCCTGAATGCAAAGGGCTTTGTCTCTAGTTAAAATATAATCATCATCTTTACTTTAATATCCCACCCTTCTTATACTCAGAGCAGGTAACAACTATTAATGACAGGAAAATCTTAAAAACTGTACAAATACAGTAAAAATATTCTGCTATGCTCATCCCGCAACTAAATTCAGGTTTTGATTTGGTTGGGGGGGGGGAAGGGGTGTCCAATCTTTCCATTCCAATTTTTTTTTTTTTTTACTGAGACCGGTTTATCGCAAGAACAGAAATTCAGCAGAAATCTTCCTTTCCTAGAGTATTTTTACTTTTCTGCATCAAATGGTTGGGACGGTGCAGATTGGAAACCCTAAACTAGCAGTGTCCAGTCCAACCCTGATTCATGCTGAGGCCAGCATTTCTTCAAGGTTTGCTGGGGCCTATCATGTAAAAAACAAAACAAAACAAACAGACAAACAAAAACATTCCTACAATGCTTTCTTCCACCCCAGCCTTTTATCTGTGCAATCGCCCTTTGAGATTTTGGGGAGGGGCCTATTTAGTGCTATAGCACTAAAGCAATATAGCGCTTCAGTGAGTCAAGGCATCTCAAAAGTGCTATATCAGCATAACAGTGGAATCAAGGCATTTCAATACTGCTGCTATAGTATTTCAGTGCTATACAGGTTTAGCACTATAGTGCACACATTAGAACATTGGGGGGGGCCTCCTATCCAGCAGGGCTCTGCTTTCTGTTCTTATTGGAAGGAGAAGAAGTGTTGGTTCTTATATGCCGCTTTTCCCTACCCGAAGGAGGCTCAAAGCAGCTTACAGTCGCCTTCCCATTCCTCTCCCCACAACAGACACCCTGTGGGGTGGGTGAGGCTGAGAGAGCCCTGATATCACTGCTCGGTCAGAACAGTTTTATCAGTGCCGTGGTGAGCCCAAGGTCACCCAGCTGGTTGCATGTGGGGGAGCGCAGAATTGAACCCGGCATTCCAGATTAGAAGTCCGCACTCCTAACCACTACACCAAACTGACTCTCCAGTTTATACCCACAATGAAAAAGGAGCACGGGCAGGATAGAGTGGATATTTCCATGTTTGTGGGTGTGAGTTTTGGAGGGGTTGTCCCAAAGGCGAGGTGCCACCACAGAAGAGACCCTGTTCATGAACTGCAAAACACACACGTACCCATACTTCCCAAAGAGCGAGACCGTCGTTCCCCCAACAGGGACTGCTTTGCCGGGCCCATAGACATCCCATATTGTGAGGGCCACTTGGGCATTCCGGGGCAAATCCGGATACTTGACAGGCAGCTTTAACCATTCGTTCCAACTGAGGAGAGAGACCATCCTTGTGAGTTTGATGCTAAACCCCTTTTGGCTCCATATCCCTTTTAGAGGCAATCATGTCCCCTCCCAACTCTTTGCCATTAAATCGCTTGGCTGTTTTTGCTTTCCCTGTCAGTTTGATGCTTGCAGATTTTGTCTGATCCAGGCTGTTTATAGGGGAACAAAGGAGCTGCCTTACCCTGAACTGGACCGTTGGTCCTTCAAGCTCAGTACTATCTACTCAGGCTGGTACGGGCTCTCCAGGGACTCAGGGTCTTTCCCATCACCCACTGCCTTGTCCTTTCAACTGGACATGTCAAAGATTTAACCTGGGACCTTCTGCATGCTGAGCAGATGTTTTACTGATAAGCCACATCTCCTACGTTCCCAGCATTCCCAGCACCCTCACTAATGACCAGATGTTTGGGGGTGATGCTGTGATGCTATGACAGCTACACACATGAAGATGCCTTAAACTCAACCCCACCATCCATCAATCACAGTCAGGACTGTCTACTGGCCCTATGAAGATAGGTTGAGGGACTTGGGAATGTTCAGCCTGGAGAAGAAGAGGTTGAGAGGGGACATGATAGCCCTCTTTAAGCATTTGAAAGGTTGTCACTTGGCGGAGGGCAGGGAAAGGTTCCTGTTGGAAGGTGAGGGAGGACCCAAAGTAATGGCTTTAAAGTTCGTGTAGAACACTACCGGATAGATATGAGGAAAACATTTTTCACAATCAGAATACTTCAGCAGTGGAATGGGCTGCCTAAAGAGGAGGTGAGCTCCCCTTCACTGGCGTTCTTTAAGCAGCAGGTGGATAGGTACTTATCCTGAATGGTTCAGACTGATGCTGCATTGACCAGGGGGTGGGACTAGATGGCCTCCATGACCCCTTCCCCCTCTAGGATTCTAGGAGTCTAGTTCAGCAGGGGAATGGCTGCCTAAGGAGGTGGGGAGCTCCCCCTCACTGGCGGTCTTCAAGCAGCGGCTGGACAGATCCTTCTCCTGGGTGCTTGAGGCTGATCCTGCACTGAGCAGGGTGTGGGACTAGATGGCCTCGATGGCCCCTTCCCACTCTAGGATTCTATAACTGTGACTGGTCCAAGGTCACCCAGCTGGCTGCATGTGGAGGAGAGGGGAATCAAGCCTGGCTGTTTAGTCTACCACTCTTTCACCACTACTCCACGTTGGCTCTCAGGAAATGTCTTGAGAGAGGTCCCCAGGTGGAATGGAAATAGAATGTCACCCAAGTGTCCAAAACAAAGACAAGAGACTTACTTCCACCTGGTGCTAAAAGCTTTGTAGGATGTCCGAACGGGAAGAGCCAAAGGTTTCCCTTCAGCAAAGACCTGGCAAGTCACGTACAGGTCCGAACAGGTCTCCTGGTAGAGCCCCGAGAACCTCAGCATCGGATTTTCCAGAACTGCCTTGTAGCTCTTCTGCTCTCTTTTGCCTTCAAGGCTTCCTCTAAAGCAGAAATGGGAAATGAGACCATAATATCGGACTGACAAACCTTCAGAGGATACAGACTACAGACGGAAGACCAGACGACGGAACGCTGCTGCCTATTCTTTAAAACAAATCCCTGCAGGAAGAAATGCAGCATATCAGGGAAAATGCTGAAGTGGGATCCTGACAGGCTAGAATTCCATATACAGGGAATTCTTCTGAAGGGAAATCACGTTCTGTTGTGACAGTCCTCACCTGCCATTTGTGACCCAGAAACAGATTAACTGCCTCTGTGTTGTGCAGACTACTAGCAAGGCACGGCTGAATGCTTCCCCTTAATAACAAACAATTATTTGCAAACTGAAAATTCATGTGACAAGAAAAAGATTCCCCCTCCCCTTTCCCCCCCCCCCCCTATGTGCAGGAGCTCTTTTGGAAGGGAAAGAAAAAGATTCATTTTTTATACCCCACTTTTCACTGCCTGAAGGAGTCTCAAAGCGGCTTATAGCCACCTTCCTTTCCTCTCCCCCCAACAGCTACTTTGTGAGGCAGGTGGGTTGAGGGAGTCCAGAGAGAACTGTGACTGGCTCAAGGTCACCCAAAAAGCGTACTGTGTCTCAAAGCAGCTTACAATCACCTTCTTTTCTTCTTTCCCCAACAGCCACTTCATGAGGCAGGTGGGTTCAGGGAGACTAGAGAGAACTGTGACTGACTCAAGATCACCCAGCAGGCCTCTTGTGTCTCAAGACAGCTTACAATCATGTTCCCTTTCTCTCTTCAGAACCCCTCCCCGTGAGAGAGCTCTGAGAGAACTGTAGATGTCATAGTCCCATTGTATACGGCACTGGTCAGACCACACCTGGAGTACTGTGTGCAGTTCTGGAGGCCTCACTTCAAGAAGGATGTAGATAAAATTGAAAGGGTACAGAGGAGAGCGACGAAGATGATCTGGGGCCAAGGGACCAAGCCCTATGAAGATAGGTTGAGGGACTTGGGAATGTTCAGCCTGGAGAAAAGGAGGTTGAGAGGGGACATGATAGCCCTCTTTAAGTATTTGAAAGGTTGTCACTTGGAGGAGGGCAGGATGCTGTTTCTGCTGGCTGCAGAGGAAAGGACACGCAGTAATGGGTTTAAACTTCAAGTACAACGATATAGGCTAGATATCAGGAAAAAGTTTTTCACAGTCAGAGTAGTTCAGCAGTGGAATAGGCTGCCTAAGAAGGTGGTGAGCTCCCCCTCACTGGCAGTCTTCAAGCAAAGGTTGGATACACACTTTTCTTGGATGCTTTAGGATGCTTTGGGCTAATCCTGCGTTGAGCAGGGAGTTGGACTAGATGGCCTGTATGGCCCCTTCCAACTCTATGATTCTATGATTCTATGATTCTATGATTCTATGATTCTATGTAGTTGGTCCAAGGTCACCCAGCTGGCTGCGTGTGGAGGAGGAATAGGGAATCAGACTCGGTTCTCCAGATCAGAGGCCAGTTCACCACCCTGGGTAGGGTTCAAACATCTTCAGCAGAAAAGCACATGAAACGCATTCACCATGCAAGTCCCCTGCATCTGAACACTGAACACTACATTTTCCTCCAGAGCAATGGATCTCAAAAGTCCTGTCTCAGAAATGGAAAATCTTGTTTCCAAAGGAAAGAACTTCTGAAAGTATTGTAAACAGGCGTATTTGGGGCAGGAGAGACTCAAGGCTGCACGACACAGCCTGGTCACAGCAGATATCGATAGCTGAACAGGGTCAGTATTAGAAGGGAGGCCACCAAGGAAGGCTCTTCAGAGGAAGGCAATGGCAGACCACCTCTGCTTTCTCCCTTGCTAGGATCACCATAAGTCTAACTTAAGTAGGGTTGGTATTTGGATGGGAGATCCCCAAGGCTGATAAATCGATTTACTGCTCAAAACTCCTGGGCGTTAGAGAATGGCGCAATCAGAATCCTTCAGGACATTCTATGATATTTACTTTTTGATGGGACTCAAAGGGGGAGTTAATGACACCCACTCATGGAGCAGTCCGCAAACAATGGGATAGGAATTCCCCTTGCTGAACACAACAGAACTCTGAAAAACAAACCGAAGCCTGATTCTGGGAAGGCTCAAGGAGGTGGCAGGTGACAGTGGATAAGCGAGAGGGTTTGGAGTGTCCTGCATAGTGTAGGGGGTTGGACTAGATGACCCAAGAGGTCCCTTCCAACTCTTCTATGATTCCATGACCAAGTGCCAGCATTAACACAGCATGCCAACTGATGCCCATTTGCCAACTAGGATCCCAGATTCAACAACCTACACACAGTATAGAGAACACAATGTAGATAATACACATTTCCTGAGCACTGCAATAGGTGTAGTTTAAACGCTGGAGGGAGGGGGGGGGGGAGACAAGAAAAACAACTTCCAAACTGAGATATCCACGAAATGCACCCCGGTTGCGGCTAAGCCCTGTGCAATGCACCCCTGTGGGAAAGGGGAGAGGGGGCTCTTCTCTTCTCCCCCACCCTCCTGGGCTGCAAAAGGGGGCAAAGACCCCCAAACCTCAAGGCAATGCACAATTAGCAGCCTGACAGCCTTCAAAAATCTCAGCAACATACAAATGCACCCCGCAAAAAAACAAAAGCATGCACCCCCCCCCCTTCCTTCCTCACTGAGGACTCACATCTTGAGTTGCACATTGATGTCCAGATCGCAGCTGTAGACATAGGAGAACTTCTCGCCTTCCCCCATGGCGGCTGTTCCGGAATCCCTCCCGCTGCTCTTCTCAGAGGCTGATGCCTTCCCGGCCGCCCCTCCCACCGCGCCGCCCCCTTTCTCCAATCAGCGGCCGGAGAAGCTTCAGCCGAGATTCCGCCCCTCCTAGGCGCTTTACTCCGCCATCTTTTTGAAGGGCGGATGGGAGGGGCTGCCTTATACAGCGGAGGAGGCGGAGAAACGCGTGCGTGCGCTATTGATTTTCCCGATACAAAGATGGCGGCCGCGGCTTAGAGAGGCCCGAGATGGCAGCCGCCAGGGGTCAAACAGAGTCGAAGAACGGAGGGCAGAAAGGCGTGGATTAGTGGTGGGGAGGGGGGCGGGGTTCAGAGGAGTGACGTCATCTTTGCAGAATAAAATTGGGAGAGCGGAGTTGCCTTCTTCTGGCCATGCATGCGAAGCGCATTTTAAATAGATACCTTCAAAGCCAGGATTATTATGTATTTAACATAACATATAGATTCCCATTGAAGAGTTGCATTAAATATGCACACATGGAATATATTGCATATTCAATATGTGTTTTATATGAGTGCATGTGCTTTACATGTGTGCATTCCAATACATGTGTACACATGTATATACGTGTGTATATACATACACATATGCATATAAATTGTATTAAATATGTGTTCATTTATGTAATGCTATTCAATGGGAATATATTTTATTTATTGCTTATATATATTTTTATATATAAACTCTGGTCTGACCCAGCCGGGCTCATCTTACATTCTTATGAAGGCCTCAGCCTCTCTGCCCTTTTGTTGACTGTCCGAGGAGCTTGCTGACCATTGTTTGAGACAGTATGGTAGACTAGGTGGGCCAGTGGTCTGATCCAGCATGGCTCTTCTTATGGTCTTATGAAGGCCTTAGCCTGATGGAGGACTCAGCCTCTATGGCCTGTTGTTGGCCCTACGGAGGAAACGGTGGGCCATTGTGTGAGATGGGGTATTAGACCAGATGGATCAGTGGTCTGATCCGGTATGACTGTTCTTAGGCTCGTATGGAGGCTTCAGTCACTGTGCCCTGTTGTTAGCCATCCAGAGCAGGGGTAGTCAACCTGTGGTCCTCTAGATGTCCATGGACTACAATTCCCATGAGCCCCTGCCAGCGTTTGCTGGCAGGGGCTCATGGGAATTGTAGTCCATGGACATCTAGAGGACCACAGGTTGACTACCCCTGATGCAGAGGAACTTGCTGGCCCCTGTGTGAGACAGGATGCTGGACTAGATGGACCACTGGTCTGATCCAGCAAAGGTCTACTTTGTCTAAATGCAGCTGGGAACTCAAGAACTCATAGCCCTTTGTATGTACAGTGTGCAAAGATTAACCAACAGTATATGAAAGTTAAGGTTGCTGAAATCCCAGTTACCCATTTCCTGGCTGGCATTTTTCCCTGGGCCATGTAGCATCAATCCACTCATTTAGTCTTTGAGCCCTGCAAGGTTAATTGAATGCAAAACATCTCGTCAGAGTAACAAAGGAAAATGAATAAATGGTTTCGCCCCAGAAAAAAGGAAGGAAGACAAGATTTGTAATGTTTGCATATTTTTATTAATAACAAATTTTTAAGAAGGATCCAGTGCTGTGTAGCGTTTAGTGTCAGATGAGGATTACGGGGTCTGGATTCAAATTGTCACTGAGCTGTGAAGCTCACTAGGTGAGTGTCTTTGGGGCAGTCACTTTCAGCATAGCCTACCTCAAAGGGTAGTTGTGAGGGGATGCCTGTGTACTTTGTCCTGAACTCAGAGTTTCAGAGGGCAACGTTACATTATAACAGTGAAAACTGAATCCGCATCATCTTGGGAGCCTGACTAGTTCTCTGTGTGATATAAACTTTTGAGAGTCAAAGCTTTCTGTGTCAGATACACGTAACAATGGAGATATCTGAGCCCTCATACCCCACTCTCAAGGTAGAAAAGTTGTTGTAAAGAAAGGAGTCACATGTATAACAAAAAATCTAACCAGCTTGATTATGTTGGTGGAGTTTAGATATGAAAAGAGACTGAAGACACCAGGCAACTTAAAAGAATAAAATAGTTTTACTATGAAGAGAGACAGAAAGAGAGAGGAGAGAGACCTAACTATCTGTTCTAACTGTTTTCTGCAGTTCTAACTGCTGTTCTGGAGGCAAGCAGGAAGTCTCACATTTAGCCTATCAGGATACTGGAGGAGATAATTTGAAAAATATCTAACTTTGCTAGTTAGCCCCTGCAGGACGCTCTTTATATTCTGCTCAACCATGCACGCTGCAAATCTTGCCCATTCCTACATACTAAAGCAGGGTAGAAATGGTGAGGGGCAGAAGATTCATATCTATGGCCAAGAAAGCTAAATAGCCAGTAGGTCAGGAAAGCCTCATCAACATACCCTTGTTCGAGTTCCTGAGGAGCCATCAGGTTCCTGATGTGTCTTCTGCTACTCAATAAGGCAACAATCTATGATTTTGCAGCAATCAAAGCAAGGTCCAAATTTCTGCCAGGCAATAGCTACTGCTGGCATTTTTATCTAACGTGTGCCGGAGGAGCTGGACTCAAACAACCACAGGTAGTAAGATTTAATGCTAGGTGTGTCAGTCCACATTTTATACACACTATTCAGACATCTTTTTTAAAAAAGCATTTTCTGGTTAAGTACAGAGATTTCTCAGATTTTGTCTGCCGTTCTCGTAATGCTGTATTTATGCATGCTGTTGTGAGCCCAGGTCCTGTGAGTAAGGACTCCTTCCCAGGAACTCCCAGCTTCACTCTAGTCTCAGCTGAATGAGAGCTTAGCCCAACCATATATTCAACAGGCAAAGAGCTGTGACCAGCAGAAGGGAATCCAGCTGCAGACAATCCAGAGCTTAGATTCCAAAATGGTTACAGAAGCTCCTCCTTCTTCTGCCCAGCCTCCAGCTGCAGCTCCCTGTCTTGTCAGCTCACTTAGCTCACCTGAGCCAATTAAACAATGTCCTTGTTTGAAGAGAGCTCCAGTCTAAAAGGCACAATGCCAGGTAAGCAAGCCACTTGCTGACTGTATAAACCTGTGAGGATGGAGAGGCTGCTGTTATTAACTTTGGGCTAGGAGGCCTGAGATGCAACTTTGCAGCTATCTGTGACCTGCTCCTTCTGCTGATGCCCTTGGACTACCTGAATGAAGCCTTGACTCACTGGACTGCCTGACCTTGCATTCTGTCTGTCCTTTTGTTGAAACTTAAGACCAGTGCACATGTACACAGTGTCAAGATGCAACCGTCTTGTGGTGGCCCCAGCAAGGGTCAAGGAAAGCCAGAAGCAGAGGAGAGTCCCCATCACCTTCCTCTGCAGGGTCTTCCTTGGTGCTCTCCCATATAAGTATTGACCATTTATTTTTTTTCAATTAATTATTAGTTTTCTAAACTGTCCCTCTCTGTGCGCAAACCCAGGGCGGTTTACACCATAAAATATAACATCACAATTAAAATCATAGTTAAAATACCCCTAAAACAATTCAGGGCTCTGTTGTATGTATGGATGTTTCTGCTGGTCTGCTTCTTGGATGATTTTGTGGACAGCATTTCCTATCACCATATACCAGGGGTGGCCAAACTCTCCAGACATCCATGGACTACAATTACCATGAGCCCCTGCCAGTGCATGATGGACAAGGACCAGGACCAACGGATCAAATGACGAAAAATAAAGTTCCACTTAAATTTTAGAAAGCATTTCCTGATTAGGAGGGCTTTTCGTAGATGGCTGCCTTAGCGGGTGGTGCGGTCTCTTTCATCAGAAGTTTTTAGAAGGAGATTGAATGAGCACTTATGAGGAATGTGTGTGTTTTTAAGTCTCCGAGAAGGTGGGGGGCTGGGACAGGATGGCCCTTAGTGGTCTCTTCCAGCTGTCTTCAAATGAGTACCCATGTTGGTCTGAAGTAGCACAATAAAATCAGAATCCAGTAGCCCCCTTAAGACCAACAAAGATTTATTCAAGGCGTGGACACAATGTGGACTCTGAATCTATTGTTCTTCTAGCTGTGTATGATTCTGATACAATCGCTAACATTAACAATCTTGGTATTACTTGGAAGTTTCCCATGCAAATGCTGACCAAGGCTTCAGCTTCTGAAATTTGAGAAGGCCGGACCCACCTGGGCCGTCCGTCAGCGCACGGCAATAACTGGAAATAATTTGGCACCTTAAGCTGCAGATTCCACTCGTGCCAGTAGATGGGAGTCAAACCTAAGAGTTGCGGCCTCTTCCATTGAAGAGGGATCTCTCCAAAGAGTGCAGGAGCCCCGAATGCATACATACATTTCAGACAGCCGAGCAAATGAAGGAGGAAGAAGAAGAAGAAAAGTGACCCCCCTCTCGCCATACGCACAACTAAATCTCTTTTCCGCCTTTTTTGACTTCCAAAAGAAAAATGGGCATTTCAAAAATCTTCCTGATTAGATTGGAACAAAAAGATGATGCATCCGTTCGGGATGAATCACAGGGCACAAAGCTTTCCGTCACCCTTTAGATATAGACCCGAAATGCTTAGCTGGGATTTATAGCCCCGTCTCCGAGCTGCTAGACTCTGTTTACCCATACAGGGGAATTGGGTGCCGTTCCGGCGGTTCCTCGGAGAGATCGGTTACTTCATCACGTTGATGGATCCGGAAAATACAATAACTCTCCGTTCTAATATGGAGGAGCTACAGGAGATTCTTTATCAGAACTCTTTGGGGCTTTAATCTCATTTTGTGGGGAGAGAGAGACCCCTTCCGATCACATCTCTCATTCGGAGACATCTGCACGCATCCCCCCCCCCAAAAAAAGACTCACATATTGTAACTCCTTCGTTCAGGACCCCTCTCCCCAACCCCGCCCGGCCTTTGGCAGCAGACGAACTGTCTTCTGCTGTCCAAAGTTGTACCTGAAACAGGATTTGAGCTTTCTTTTCCGCACTTCCATTCCAGCAAATAAAGAGAGACTTCAGTGCATGGGTATGTTTGCCTTCTCAGTGGTGGAGAACCCTGTTGACAAGTCACAAGCAATTCACGGCCACTGTGCTAGGGTGCACACCTGCATGGTGGCCTTCCTGAGGGCTGGCTACATGGCAAAAGCTCCTGGACTCTTGAGAGTCCACCTCCAAACCTCAAGGATCATTCCTGACACAGGGTTCACCATCCTCCAGGTGTGGTCGGGAAATCTCCAGGAAATGGAAGTCATCTGCAGACTATAGAGATCAGCTCCCCAAGGGAAAATGGCTGTTTTGGAGGGGGAACACTGCAATGACAACTCATCTCCAGGCTCCTGGAGATGAAATAGCTTGCTTGGGAGGTGGGGGATTCTGTAGTACTGTGCCCCAGAGAGGTTGCAGGATGTCAATCTCCAGCTGGAACCTGGGGATTTGTTGGAATGGCAGGTAATTTCCACGGAACAGAGATCAGTCCCCCTGGAGAAAAGGGCTACTTGGGATGGAGGACTCTCTGGCATTGGATCCCATGGAGGTTCACAGATGCCAGGCTCCAGGTGGGAAACAAAGAGAAATGCTGTTTGTTAGTAATTGCTAATAACAATAAGCATCAAATAATTCATAAACTTGTCACAGATTCTTCCTTCAATGAAAATATTTAATTGATAGCAACATTTGCTTGAAGAACGGAAAACCTTTCAGTCTGTACGTTCTTCAGTTCAGTTCAATATCAAGTATATAAAAACAGTTGCATGTTACAATCAAACATGAAAATTCTTGACAAAGAACTTAAAGAGGGTTTTTCAATTACTGCCCCTATGTCAGCCTTTCTCAACTTTTTTTTACCATTGAGAAATCCCTGAAATATTTATTCTTCCATTGAGAAATATTCTTCCGGCTTTGAGAAACCCCAGAAATTGGATCTCCAGGTCCCAGGTGGAGGCTAGCATCTCTGCCACTATTTAGGGATGCCGGTCTCCAGGTGGGACCCGGGGAACCCCCAGACTAAAAGCTCCTCTCCAGATTGCAAAGATCACTTCCCTTGGAGGAAAGAACTGCTTGGGATAGGGACAAAGTGGGGGAGGACTGTGTAGTACTCCCCTTTACAGAGAGAGAAAGCGAAAGAGAGAACACAGAAGACAAAAGCATGCCTTTCTTCTCAAATTGAAAATCTTATTAACCAAACAATCACCTTGCCATGTAGGAAAAACCTGAGTGTCTCTCTCTTTGGATTGCTCTGAGAAGTCATTGGCCAGAAGGTCCAAATATAAAGGAAAGAATCCCATAACATTTCAGCAAGTAAAAAAAGACTTATACCATCTGTGGCAAAATGAATCCTGGAGGTGGATTGGTGTTCTGAAATGGCTGCTAAGCGGGTGGAAAGGCTGTGATTGCCTACACTTCCCAGGAGTCTCAGGGAAGGGAGAAGGTCACATGCCCCAATGAGAATGGAGGAGTCAGGCTCCACCAGGGGGAGGAGCTTGTGGGTATTTAAGCTCCAGACCTCGTGGGAGGGGGCAGTCTCTCCAGGATCTCCAAGGGAGAAGGGGCCAATGTACAAGATGGGTAGGTGGCTTTAGGTCATGTGGTGTGCTGGAGGGAATGTAAATTTATCTGAGTTAATAGTTTAATAAACTTGAGATTTGGACATAACCAAGTGGCTGGTGCTTTGGACCACCTAGTTTCCCCACTTGGGTACTACTAGTGGTTTGGAAGGGTGACTGTAAGCTTTGAGACTCCTTTGGGCAGTGATAAACAGGGTAGAGTAGAAGAACCAACTCTTGTTTCCTAGGTAGGTGCTACTGGTGTCTTCCCCCCCCCTCTTTCCACATATCCCCAATGCTTCATGGTGCTTCTTGGCCCCCACTACAGTTTCCCTATCTTCCATGCTGTTGGTCTCAATTTTGCTTTGTTGTGATGGTCTTGTAAAGACTCCAGCAAGATCAAGCTGGTATCCTTGTGGAAAGGAAATGTCTACATCTTCCCAGCCCCACCCACATCAGCATTATTCTCCTTGCTGCTATTGCCTGTGGGGGTTACCTCCAAAGCATTCTTCCCTTCTCAGTTTGCAAACAGCAAACCTTACATGATTTACTCATGTGTAAACATTTCCTGGGCAGAGGCTTTTCCTGGTTGCCCTGGGTCTCAGAGGGCTGTTTCAAGGCCTCCCTCATTGGCCCTCATTGACAGTGAAATTTGAACTGATTGGCTCTCATTGGCAGAGTGGTCCATCTCTATTTGAATAAACAGAAAGAAATTTCCAAGCTGGCGATGGCAAAAGCTTTATTCAGAACGCGTTCTGAATAAAGCTTTTTGCCATCACAAGCTTGGAAATTTCTTTCTGTTTATTCATCTTCAGCTGATGGGTCGTCTCTGCTTGTACCAGATGTTTGTGGCACATCCCCAGGGAGGGCCAATTGGATAGTCAGTGAGTAGTCAGTTTGGATTTTATACATTTATTGATGATAGTGATAGCGATGCTAGTGATTTGAGAGGAGTGGAATTAAGGACAAAATGGTGGCCCTGCTGGCCCATCTAGTCCAGCATACCGACTCTGGACAGCCAACAACAAGGCCTATATGTTGAGGCCCTTCCCGGCCCTGGGAAGCGCGCCTAGCCTCGACCAGGGCCAGGACCTTGTTGGTCCTGGCCCTCACCTGGTGGAATGAGCTCCCGGGAGAGCTGCAGACCCTACGGGATCTTTCGGCGTTCTGCAGGGCCTGCAAGACGGAGCTCTTCCGCCAGGTCTATGGTTGAGGCTGGGGTCGGCGATGTACACCAACGGCTCCCCCCTGGGCTTTTTGAACATCGTTGACCTCCTTCTTCTCCGCCCCCCCTTAGCAATAGGGATAGGAAGGGGATTTTTTGCTTCCGCCATGTTGTGATGGTTTTTAAGTCTTTTAATGGGAGTTCTAATGGGGTTTTAAGACATTGTGACCCGCCACGAGCCGCTTAGGGAGTGGCGGGAAATAAATTGAAAAATAAATAAATAAAACAAATAAATAACCCGCCCCTCTACAAAATGGTTTCAGAATGGCTCATAGCAGTTTCCTAAAATACATCTGCAAAATACATATAACATCTAAAAAATGATGTATTAAGATTTTCTACACGTTTGTTCCCTTCCAGATTTTTCCCCTAGCGAGCCAGGCACACTTCTGATGGAATTCTCATTTCTGGCCTGGCTCAGATGGGGGCAGCAGCTTGGCCAAGATCTCTGGTGCGTGGCTGACCGGGGGCCCATATAGATAGATAGTCATGGTGCTAGAAAAAATGCTAACGGAAGTCCTCCGGGTGGAATTGATTTTAGGCCATTCCTTCGAAGCAAATGACCGAAGCTTGATGATACCCAAAGCGAGACAAGAGAGAAGAGGGAGGAAACCCACTCTTTCTGACATTACATTTTCTCAAATTGCACATATGACCGAGCACCGTATCTCCTTGGCTCCATTCCAGGTGATGGAGCTTCAGCTGACAATGAGACCTTCCGCCATGTCCCTCCTCCTCTAGCAATGACATTAAGAGCTAACGGAACGCCTCGGCTGGAATTTAAAAATAACCCACCACTTTTGTCCATCTTTCGTGCTCGGAAAGGAATTTGTAAAGCGTCGAGTGGACTTAATTAATTTATTTTTCCCCCCTCTGGACTCACACCTATTCTCTGTAATAAGAATTTCCCCCTTGAGTTTCACTCGTCTTCCCAAACGTGGCAGGAGAAAAGGGATTACGGCCGCATTTGTCTCTCTTTTTTCTGTATAAGCCAATATTCTTTCAGCAGCTCGGCTATCAGTTCTGGCTGCCAAAACAGCATTTTAATACTTTGCCTTGAGGGTCAAGTGCTTTATTTTAAGTTAACTTCCCTGCCTCAGCCGATGTCTCTCTCTCTCCCTCACCCCTCCATCCTATTTACTCCCCCTGCGCTACATTTCACAGTGCCAGTGGTTATTTTCTGGGTAAAAACCTGCACCAATCTCAATTAGTCTGGATTTCCTGCAGAAAAAAAGATGCTGTTTTGGAGTGATTGTCGATGGAAGATAATCTGTAGTCAGCCCAGATCCAGCCATGCTCTGCACAACTCTTGTCTCGTTTGATACATTTCAAGAATGCATTAGTCCTTCCTTCCTTCCTTCCTTCCTTCCTTCCTTCCTTCCTTCCTTCCTTCCTTCCTTCCTTCCTTCCACGTCTAAAATCCTTCCTTCCTTCCTTCCTTCCTTCCTTCCTTCCTTCCTTCCTTCCTTCCTTGTCTAAAATTCTTCCATCCTTCCTTCCACGTCTAAAATCCTTCCTTCCTTCCTTCCTTCCTTCCTTCCTTCCTTCCTTCCTTCCTTCCTTCCTTCCTTCCTTCCTTCTTTCCTTCCTTCCTTCCTTGTCTAAAATTCTTCCATCCTTCCTTCCACGTCTAAAATCCTTCCTTCCTTCCTTCCTTCCTTCCTTCCTTCCTTCCTTCCTTCCTTCCTTCCTTCCTTCCTTCCTTCCTTCCACGTCTAAAATCCTTCCTTCCTTCCTTCCTTCCTTCCTTCCTTCCTTCCTTCCTTCCTTCCTTCCTTCCTTCCTTCCTTCCTTCCTTCCTTCCTTCCTTCCACATACATAAACAATCAAAATACAATTTATCAGCAATTTAGCATTAAACTTAATACATCAACACTTTAAACCCTTAAAAATATAAATCATTCAAGCTGGTTAGCCAATTAACTTATACTGCAACATTAAAATTTTGGTTTGGAGGGGGGGGGGTTATCCATGTAGGGGAACCCAATCGATGTTTCATCCAAACTCATCACGGTGTTCATTGGCCTCAACCAAATAGGCCTGGCACAAGAACTCAGTTTTACAGCTCATTCCACCAGATCAGGGTCAGGACTGCAAAGGCCAGAATGTCTTATTTGGCGCCAGGGATCATCAATTTAATGGATTTGAATGATCTCGATGCTACATTAGTCTAGGTATAAGTGTTCTATAAGTATGTATAAATGCTCCTGCATTGTTCAGGGGATTGGACTAGGTGACCCTGGAGGTCCCTTCCAACTCAATGATTCCCTCCTAACCACTACACCAAGCTGGCCATGGAAAAACCTCTGAAATATTCTTCAGGCTTCAAGTAACTCCGGAAGGATGCCAGGGGCATCACATCGAAATCACAAGATGTCATAGTCCCATTGTAGACGGCACTGGTCAGACCAC
The DNA here is from genome assembly GCF_049243985.1 of Paroedura picta. Lineage (NCBI taxonomy): Eukaryota > Metazoa > Chordata > Lepidosauria > Squamata > Gekkonidae > Paroedura > Paroedura picta. Next base: position 355,356 of record NC_135375.1, read on the forward strand.
ACCTGGAGTACTGTGTGCAGTTCTGGAGGCCTCACTTCAAGAAGGACGTGGATAAAATTGAAAGGGTACAGAGGAGAGCGACGAGGATGATCTGGGGCCAAGGGACCAAGCCCTATGAAGATAGGTTGAGGGACTTGGGAATGTTCAGCCTGGAGAAAAGGAGGCTGAGAGGGGATATGATAGCCCTCTTTAAGTATTTGAAAGGTTGTCAATTGGAGGAGGGCAGGATGCTGTTTCTGTTGGCTGCAGAGGAGAGGACACGCAGTAATGGGTTTAAACTTCAAGTACAACGATATAGGCTAGATATCAGGGGAAAAATTTCACAGTCAGAGTAGTTTAGCAGTGGAATAGGCTGCCTAAGGAGGTGGTGAGCTCCCCCTCACTGGCAGTCTTCAAGCAAAGGTTGGATACACACTTTTCTTGGATGCTTTAGGATGCTTAGGGCTGATCCTGCGTTGAGCAGGGGGTTGGACTAGATGGCCTGTATGGCCCCTTCCAACTCTTTAATTCTATGATTCTATGATTCCCTGCTCCTCCAAATGGAGCCTGCAGGGTAACCTTGGGCCAGTCACAGCCCTGATAGTGCTGTTCTCACAGAGCAGTAGTATCAGGACTCTCTCAGCCTCACCCACCTCCCAGGGTGTCTGTTGTGGGGAGAGGAAAGGGAAGGCAACTGGAAGCCACTTTGAGACTCCTTCACGGAAAGAAAAGCAGCATATAAGAACCAACTCTTCTTCTTCTTCAGTAATCTCAGGGCTCTCTCAGCCTCACCTCCCTCACAGGGTGTCTGTTGTAGGGAGAGGAAGCTGCTTTGGGACTCCTTCATGCAGTGAAAAATTAGGGTATAAAAACCAACCCTTCTTCTTCCATCCTCTGGAGATAGAATCATAGAATCATAGAATCGGTCATCTGGAGTGTTAAATCCATGGGTTCGGAAGAACACGGTCAGTGGAAGCAATTTAAGCTCTTTATTAGGACCCCAGCATGGTACAGAAAGAGAGCAGGGACAGAACTGTACAGAATGCCCAACATAAACACAAATCACACTGTAGGAATTTCCTGCCTGCTTGCCCTACTGGTCAGATTCTCTTTCAACTGACTGGGAATTAGAGCAAGTCCAACCATGCCCTGGTCAACGGACCCATCCCGGATCGTAGAACCATACAACCATAGAGTTGGAAGGCACTCCCTGGTGCCTTCCAACTCTATGGTTCTATGCTTCTACGATTCTTCTCAATGAACAAAGTTGCCCCTTTTCATTTCGGTTCCTTGCCGCCTCTCGGGACGTAAAGTTTCAATCTGTTCTCATTCCACAGAGAGCCCGACCCCAGTCGATGCTTCATTCTCTTTCGGAGGAGTCCAGCCGCTACGCCCGCTGGCCTTAACCAGTCACACAATCAGACGCCTCGCTCATGATGACGGATGCAGTGGCAGACCTGGGGTAGGCCTGCCGTATATTCTTAAGAGGAGAAGGGAGTCTACGCCATGACCTTCCCTGAAATATTGGATCTATTTACACGGGGGTTGCGTGGACCACATTACTTATGAGTCACCCAGGGAGGGGAGAAATGGCGCTAAGGTTAGATTAAGAGCTCAGTGCATCCTACTGTAAATAAGTCCTGAAATTTCTCTGAAGGTCGGCCTCTCCGTGATTTATACCCTGGCATCTGGTGAAATAACGGTGACCAGGTAAAGTGCTTTTTCATCTTCCCTTCTGCCCCCATCCCCCTGCACACCTTTTGTTTGTATGAGAGAATTTTTGTTGCTAAGTTCTCTTGTTTTTGAAAGCAGTTGGGGGCAGGAGATACGGTACCCGGCCAGGGATTAAGAAAACGTGATATTAATGGCATCTAAGGAGGAGGATTCCAAAGTCTCTTAAGCACCCGGATGTCCCACTGGAACTGCTGAAACACAGAAATCTATTTAAGCTGGAAGACTGGGATGGAAGTTGATGCACGAGGTGCTCATCCGGTGGAATTTGCTGGCGGAGTCCAAAAACGCAAAGGAATGACGCAGCACCGGCTGTTTAAAGAATAGAATGGTTCTGTTGAGAGGACAAACAACCCTGCAAAGCAGAGAGGAGATAGTCATAACAGTCTGACTAACTGTTCCGGTGTTAATCTACAGTTTTGGCAATCTTGGAGGCCTCACTTCAAAAAGGACGTGGACAAAATTGAGAGGATTCAGAGGAGAGCGGCAAGATGATCTGAGGCCTATGAGGAAAGGCTGAGGGACCTGGGAATGTTCAGCCTGGAGAAGGGGAGGCTGAGAGGGGACAGGAGGGCTCCCTTGAAGTACTTGAAAGGCTGTCAGAGGAGGGCAGGGAAAGGTTCCCGTTGGCCGCAGAGGAGAGAACCTGCATGATTTGAGAATGATACCAGCTAGGGGGAATTCACAGTCCAAGTAGTTCAGCAGTGGAAGGAGCTGCCTAGGGAGGTGGTGATCTCCCTCTTACTGGTAGTCTTCAAGCAGTTGGACAGATATTTCTCATAGATGCTTTAGGGGTTGATCCTACACTGAGCAGGGGGTAGGACAAGATGGCCTGTGTGGCCTAAAGAGGTGGGGAGCTCCTCCCCACTAACAGTCTTCAAGCAGCAGCTGGACAGATCCTTCTTCTGGATGCTTCAGGCTGATCCTGCACTGAGCAGGGGGTGGGACTAGTTAACCTGTGTGTCAAATGATGACTTTGTTGTACCATATGGGAGCCAACTTGGTGTAGTGGTTAAGAGCAGAGATTTCCAATCCGAGTTCGATTTCCCACTCTTCCACATGCAACCAGCTGGGTGACAGTCACAGTTCCCTTCGGGCTCACAGAGCAGTTCTCTTAGAACTTTCTCAGCCTGACCCAACTCACAAGGTGTCTGCTGTGGGGAGAGGAAATGGAAGGCAATTGTGAGCCGCCTTGAGACACCTCTGGGTCGTGAAAAATGGAGTATAAACACCAACACTTCTTATTTTGCCCCCTTTTGCCACCACAACAAAATCCTTTGGTCATTTTTTTTTTTTTTTAAGACTTGGGTCCTGAAGGGGGCCGGCCGTTGCACGTAATTGTGGAATTATCAAGGGTATTTCGTCCTCCATTTCTTAAGCTTTCATTTGTGGCTTTCAGGGTTTTGAAGAATGTTTATGGCCGACAATTCTTTCTTTACGGCTCTATCCTTCAAGCTCTGGCTGATACCGGGGAGAATGACCGCATGACTGCCTGATAAAATGTCAAAATGCCCTTATTTCGAGGAGAGGGTTTGGGAAGCAATGCGGTCCCATTCAATTTATCTCAAACAGCTGGCTTCAAAGCGCCAGGTTCTCACTTCCTTGGACGTGGCACAGACCCATGCGCAAGGGGGACGCTCCGAATCCAGCCGCCTGGCCATTATATAGACGGGTTATAACGAGGATAATGGTGAGGTGGCATTTCTGCCGTATTTCAAGGAACAATATTTGGGGTTTAATTACTCGCGTGCTCAGATGAGAGTTTATGGATGATCATAACCGTATTTTAAGACACTCGAGATATCACCGAGATGGGAAAAAGAAAAACAGGCACGGCAGATGGCGGGAACTGAGTGGGTGCGGAAGGAGAAATGACAGATTTACACAGAGTCCCAGAACCTCTAGAAGAGTCAGCTCGGTGTACAGTTCTATAGAGCTCACCGGCCAAAAGCAGCCATTTACTCCCGAGGAACTGATCTCTTTGGTCTGGATATGACCTGTAATAATGTGAGCGGAACCGCAGAAAACACTTGACTTGAGACCTTTCTTGGCTGCAAGATTGTGCCGTCTAATACAGCTTTTGGATGCGTTAGCTATGTAAGCTAGTATTTGTTATTTTCTGAGCCCGCTGCTTTTAGAGACCTGGTTCACTTATTCATAGAATCATAGAATCATTGAGTTGGAAGGGGCCACGCAGGTCATCTAGTCCAACCCCCTGCTCAACGCAGGATCAGCCCTAAGCATCCTAAAGCATCCAAGAAAAGTGTGTATCCAGCCTTTGCTTGAAGACTGCCAGTGAGGGGGAGCTCACCACCTCCTTAGGCCGCCTATTCCACTGCTGAACTACTCTGACTGTGAACATTTTTTTCCTGATATCTAGCCTATATCGTTGTAGTTTAAACCCATTACTGCGTGTCCTCTCCTCTGCAGCCAACGGAAACAGCATCCTGCCCTCCTTGATCAATTGATATTCCAAATGTGTCCTAAAAACTATTCATTTCTATTTTACTTATTTTATTATTGGACTTCTATGACTGCCCCTCCTGGCAAGCCGGTTCAGGGTGGTTAAGAACATTATTATTAAATAACCTTTAAATAACAATTAAACCATCTTTAATTAAAAACAAATAAAATAGATTAAAAACACCCCAGTTAACTTCTGCTACGATGCCGGTATATGAAACCATTGCCCGTAGATGAAGCTTTCTCAACCAGGTTTTTTGAGAAACCCAGGGGTTTCTTGACGGCCCTGGAAGGGTTTCCCGAATGGGTGGGAGTTAATTAATTTTTGATATATTTTTAAAATTTGTAAACCAGTTATCAGGAGATATGACCATATATGGTCATGTGGACCTGCCCCCCCCTCCCAAATGTCCAAGGATGAGATGGGAAGGAGGGAGGCAGGTGAGGGTGTACACAACTATGCTTCTCAACCTTATTCTACATCAGGAGTAGTCAAACTGCGGCCCTCCAGATGTCCATGGACTACAATTCCCATGAGTCCCTGCCAGCTTTTGCTGGCAGGGGCTCATGGGAATTGTAGTCCATGGACATCTGGAGGGCCGCAGTTTGACTACCCCTGTTCTACAGGCTCACACCACTTCTAGGTTTTTTTGAAACCTGAAGAATGTTTCAGGAGTTTCTCAACGATGAAAAAGCTGTAGATGCTTGTCTTATCCAAGGGAAGCGCTCTTGTAGAACGGGGTCTGTTTCCTGTGCTCCAAGTCTCCCTGGATGAGGGGTGGGGTAGGGGTAAAGTGGCCATATACAGGTTAGGAAACTCCTGAAGCTTGGGAAGTTGGGCTGTGGGATCTCAGTAGGTTACAGTGGCCTAAGAGTCCAAATCGTCCCTTTTTTCCAGGGCAGCTGATCTCTGTAGTCTGGAGAGGACCTTCAAACTGGAGGATCCCCACTGCCTGGAAAGTGCACAATGATCTGTTGACTCTTTAGAGCCGCACCTTGTTTCTAAAGGGGCTTGTTGTTGTTGTTAGGTGCAAAGTCATGTCTGACCCATCGCGACCCCATGGACAATGATCCTCCAGGCCTTCCTGTCCTCTCCCATTCCCCGGAGTCCATTTAAGTTTGCACCGACTGCTTCAGTGACTCCATCCAGCCACCTCACTCTCTGTCGTCCCCTTCTTCTTCTGCCCTCAATCGCTCCCAGCATTAGGCTCTTCTCCAGGGAGTCCTTCCTTCTCATGAGGTGGCCAAAGTATTTGAGTTTCATCTTCAGGATCTGGCCTTCTAAAGAGCAGTCAGGGTTGATCTCCTCTAGGACTGACCGGTTTGTTCGCCTTGCAGTCCAAGGGGCTACTCCAGTGTAAATAGGTGCAGAAGGGATCTCGGTCCTGGCTGCCTTGATTCCACTGCCCCATCTCCCCCCCTCCCAAACTTGGTTGCCTGCATTCATAAAATGCAGATGCTCAAGTGCTGTCAAGGCCTCACTTTGGATTCATGTATTCCTTCCATTTCTATGACAAAAACAGGAGGGTTTGCATTGTGCGTCTACGTAATTGTGTCTGGCTTTAAAATAACACACCTGGGGTGAGGTGAGAAAGGTGGCAGGCCCGTGTTAACGCAAAAGGAAGTTCCAGGGAACAAGGATATTAAATCCCCCGCAGACCCCGCACCCCACCCCGCCCTGCTTCAATAAAACAGTTGCTCAGGTTTTTGTCTGACGACTTGTCTCCTGCTAAATTACTGTCAGCAGGATCCATCAACATAATAGCACTTAAGGGCTGCCAAACAACAGGCTTGTAAAACAGGGCCTGTGGTAAACCCTGAACTCCGGAGATCCATTAAGCCGCAGCAAACATCTAATGCTGACCGCAGAGGCCAAGAGGTCAGGCATCAGACCCCATGGACAAGAAGGGCAGGAATTTGGTTCTCCAAGGCAGAATTTTCAAGAAGACTTCAGGAGTGCAACTTAGAGGGGCAGGGGGAGCAGGGAAACCAGGGTGGGAGAGGCATGGGTAGTAATGCTACTACTGGGAATTTTGGTTAACAGAGCAGCATGAGTCCAGTCGTAGAAGAGAGATATTGCATGCAGAACCTACAGTCTCCCATGGACACCCATGCCCTGGAGGGAGGGACCAGTTCCAATGGGATGAAATTAATTCAAAAGGAATTCTGTCTAAACATCCGGAAGAAGTTCCTGACCATTAGAGCGGTTTCTCAGTCAAAGTGAGGCCTCCAGAACTGCACACAGTACTCCAGGTGTGGTCTGACCAGTGCCGTATACAATGGGACTATGACATCTTGTGATTTTGATGTGATGCCTCTGTTGATACAGCCCAAAATGGCATTTGCCTTTTTTACCGCTGCATCACACTGCCTGCTCATGTTTAGTTTACAATCCACAAGTACTCCAAGGTCTCGTTCACACACAGTGTTACCTAGAAGCGTATCCCCCATCCAGTAGGCATGCTTTTCATTTTTCTGACCCAGATGCAGAACTTTACACTTATCTTTATTAAATTGCATCTTGTTCTCATTTGCCCATTTTTCCATTGTGTTCAGATCTCGGAGTATCTCCGGAGTATCTTCCGGAGTATTTGCCAGTCCTCCCAATTTGGGAGTGAAACCCAGATCTCCTACCACTCCTCTGGCTCTCAGAGCAACGTGTCCACATTTGGACCATCAAAATGTGGGCTGCAGGGTTGTTGTTGTTTTTAATGCAGAATTGTTAGGAAAAAAATATCCAAGCCTCTTAATATCTTCAATTGAAAATTGAAAAATTGAAAGGGTACAGAGGAGAGCAACGAAGATGATCTGGGGCCAAGGGACCAAGCCCTGTGAAGATAGGTTGAGGGACTTGGGAATGTTCAGCCTGGAGAAAAGGAGGTTGAGGGGGGACATGATAGCCCTCTTTAAGTATTTGAAAGGTTGTCACTTGGAGGAGGGCAGGATGCTGTTTCTGCTGGCTGCAGAGGAGAGGACACGCAGTAATGGGTTTAAACTACAAGTACAACGATATAGGCTAGATATCAGGAAAAAGTTTTTCACAGAGTAGTTCAGCAGTGGAATAGGCTGCCTAAGGAGGTGGTGAGCTCCCCCTCACTGTCAGTCTTCAAGCAAAGGTTGGATACACACTTTTCTTGGATGCTTTAGGATGCTTAGGGCTGATCCTGCGTTGAGCATGGGGTTGGACTAGATGGCCTGTATGGCCCCTTCCAACTCTATGATTCTCCATTTTACCCCACTGGCATTGCAGCGTAAAATCTCCATTATGCAAATCTACCCCGGCTTGGATGACTATTGAGAGAAGATGCTCTTTTGCTGGCTCTGACAATCCTTCTCTCTCTGTGCTTTAGGGTTTTGCCTGGGAGGAAGGAGTGGGGTTGTAAACACCTCTGTCACACGCGATTCATCAATCCCATCCACTTGTACTTCATCGCCACGCTCGGCGATACGGAATCAATATGTATGAATTTGTGTCACTGCGCCGGTGTTTGCCTTTGAGGGGAGAGCAGCACGCATCAAGGCCACAATTCCTGCTTTCAGCATCCCAAACCATGCTGGGGTTGTGTGGCGGTGTTAGCATCGCTGAGAGAAAGAAGCCGGTTGGAGCCGGCTAGGGGAGAGGTCATGTGTGGTTGACTAGCAAGAGGTAAAGAGAGAAGATCAAAGGTGAGCCGAAAGAAGCCGGTGACCTTCCAGGTGAGAACGCAGAAGGGAAACCAGCTTCAAAGAAGGACTCATGTCCAGAAGTCACCTGCGTGACCTCCAGAGAGCAGCTGAGGTCTTTCCCCCAAAAGAATCAGCAGCAGCAGCAGCAAAAAACTGAAACCGGTGTTTGAAGAACAGCTGAAAACCTAAAGCTGAGATCGCCGGAAGGAAAACAGGAAGGGGATTTGGTGCGTTTTTCAAAGCCAAGCCCTCTGCTGCAGAATTTGGACCTTCAAATTAACTGTACAACTGTTCGGAACGTGCCAGTCCAAGGAGAAACTCTTTGTACCTTAGTTATTAGCATGTTAATTAGCATGTTAATGCCCTGGAGGGACAGACTAGATCCAATGGGATGAAATTAATGCAAAAGAAATTCTGTCTCAACATCCGGAAGAAGTTCCTGACAGTCAGAGCGGTTTCTCCATGGAACAGGCTTCCTCGGGAGGTGGTGGGTTCTCCATCTTTGGAGATTTTTAAACAGAGGCTGGATAGTGGCTCAATCTTGGAACATCAGCTCAGCATGCGAAAGGTCCCAGGTTCAATCCCTGACATTTCTAATTAAAAGTATGAGTTAGTAGGAGATGTGAAAGACCTCTGTTGAAGGCCCTGGTGAGCTGCTGCTGGTCAGAGTAGACAGTACTGACCTTGATGGACCAAGGTACTGGTTCACTAGAAGTCAGCTTGATTGATCCATTTATGCGTCCTTGCAGATGTCACACTGTTCCAGATTCCCTTTGATATTTTGAAATCTTCTGTTATTGTAACTTTGTGGTCTTTTATTCACTCATCTACCTGTTTCCCGGTTGGTCACGTTGCCTGGTTCATTCTGGGGTTCTTAAAAGGTCCAGATTGAAGTAATGTGAAAGACCTCAGTGGCTCATTAGTAGACACCTGCTGGGCTTGCAGAAGGTCCCCAGTCCAATCCCCAGAATTTCCAGCTAAAACGACCAGACTGAAGCAATGTGAAAGACCTTAGTGGCCCATTAGAAGACCATCTGCTAGGCTTGCAGAAGGTCCCAAATTCAATCTGCGGCATCTCCAGCTTAAAGAACCAGACTGAGGTAATGTGAAAGACCTCAGTGGTTCATTAGTGGACCATCTGTTGAATTTGCAGAAGGTCCCAGGTGCAATCCCCAGAATCTCCAGCTAAAAGAACCAGATTGAGGTGATATGAAAGACCTCAGTGGTTCATTAATGAACCATCAGTTGGATTTGCAGAAGGTCCCAGGTTCAGTCCCCAGAATCTCCAGCTAAAAGGACCAGATTGAGATGATGTGAAAGACCTCAGTGGTTCATTACTGGACCATCTGCTGGGCTTGCAGAAGCTCCCAGGTTCGATCCCTAGAATCTCCACCTAAAAGAACGAGACTGTAGGTGATGTGAAAGACCCTGAGAATCACTGCCAGTCTGAGTCGGTAACCCTGTCCTCAATGGATCAATGGTATGACTGAACATAAGACTGCTTCATATGTGTTCATGTGTTCCGTTTCCATAGGGTTGGTTCCAGGGGAAAACACAGTGACTTTTCTGAATAAGGCAGGGAGAAGGAAGGGGAAAGAAGGCCTTGGTCAATAAACCAATGCTTCCTAAACTTTTAATTGGTTGGCAAAAACAAAAAATATCTCTCCCACCAGAGGGATGCCCTATGGTGACTGATATCATGAACATACATGAAGCCACCTTCTGTTGGCCCATCTTGTTGGAAATTGAAAGGCATCTGTCTGTCTGACCACTCTTAGAAGCAGAATTCTGGACTACATGGGCCTTCCATTTCATTCGAAGCGAGCTCTTCTTTGTTCCTCATGAACTGGATTTTTCACTGCTTTGTTCTGACACAAGTTTAATTTTTTCCCTCTTACCGAATGCTCCTGACACAGTGAATTGGCTGCTCTCTCTTCAAGTATTTTAAAAGGGGTAATGCTTTTTTTCTTTCTTTCTTCTTTCCCCCCCTAGGAAGCATATTCATCCGGGTAGATATGATTTAAATATAAAGGAGAAGTTTACTGGAATAGAATTTAAGAATATTAAGAAGGGATTTCGGTGCCAAGAGAAAAATATTAGCCGCGGAGGCATGGATAAGGATTTTGAAGGAATTTAATTAAAATTTAATCTTCTTTCTAATTAAATTTCCTTTTAATTAAACTTAAAATTAAATTTGCTTTGTTTAATTGGAGGAATTTAAAAAGTATTACCTTGGAGTGTCAATCAATTATTTTAAATATATATTTAAAAGTTTACTTCGGTTCACCCAGTCGAGGAGACGGGGAGGGGGGCTCTCGCCTTGAGTCTCAAAGGAAGTTTGCAAAGCGTAGATTTTGTGATTCTGCTGGTTTTCCTCCCCCTTTCCTCCCTCTGGACTGGCTTTGCAAAAGAAAAAGCCTTATGATTTCTGTGCTGATCCATCTCTTCTGGGTCAGTCCGAATTGGAGAGGCACGGAGAGTGATTATGTGCCATTTGTGTAGGCATCGGGTCATTCAATGCTCTCTTGTGGGTTCATTTTGGATGTGCTTCCCACTGTTACCTCCACATCTCATTGCTGAAGAGGCCTCTGTACCAACCATGGCAAGACAGCAAAAATTCTGCTCTTCTGGATTCCATACACCCTCCGTCTGTTCTGCCAAATCCAGGAGCGTTAAAGTTTCCTTTCTACGGATTTAGGCCTCTCTCTTCCCCTCTCCACTTTTTCATCTCTTTTAATCAGCTCTCCTTCCTGCATCCCAGTGTGCTGGAATAAAGGTATAAGCACTCTACCCTCTTTAATGAACGCCAAAGGGAATTTGGCTTTCTTGTTGCTTCTGCCAGCTGTTCCTTCGGTTTTCAAAACTTCCTAAAAAGACAGATTCAAGTTGGCAGCTTGGAACAGGGTTCTCATGTTGAGCCCCAGGGAGAGACTTGAGTGGGGTAAAAAATTTTATTGATTGATTGATTTCATGATTCATGTACCACCCCTCTCGGTTACCCATCTCGGGGCGGTTTACAAAATCTAAAAACTCAATAAAGCAATTATTCATAAGATAAACACCTGGTTCAAAATGGCACAAAACTGCAATGTAACACTGTAGCATCAGTTTGGATTACTGAGGTCAAGCAGATGTTAGTTTATAAGGAAGGAGAGGGGCAGGAAAGGAAGGCAGAGAGGGCAGGGTGGAGGCCTGATATATGCTATAGCTGTTATCTAGCTATTATCTAGCTGGTCTTAACTGTAGGCCTAGTGGAAGAGCGCACTCTTGCAGGCTGTGCGGAACTTGGATTCTGATCTCGCTCAGGAGCTTATTCCACCAAGCTGGGACCAAGGCAGAAAATGTCATATATTCCAGGGTTAGTCAACCTGTGGTCCTCCAGATGTCCATGGACTACAATTCCCATGAGCCCCTGCCAGCATTTGCTGGCAGGGGCTCATGGGAACTGTAGTCCATGGACATCTGGAGGACGACAGTGGCCATTTTCTCCTGTCACCCTGAGAGCAGTTTTAATCCCAAGAGAACCAGAGTCCAGGGGCACCTTTAAGACCAACAAAATTTATTCAAGGTGTGAGGTTTCGAGTGCAAGCACTCTTCGTCAGACTAAGAACTCCCTACGTGACAGTGGGAATATATAGCAAACATATCCAAATTCAGCCATATGGCCATTCTTTGCCAAAATAGTCAATCAATCCCCTGGAATTCAGTTGTAGTTCACAAAAACACAGGAGAAGAAGAAGAAGAAGAGTTGGTTCTTATATGCCGCTTTCCCTACCCGAAGGAGGCTCAAAGCGGTTTACTGTCGCCTTCCCATTCCTCTCCCCACAACAGACACCCTGTGGGGTGGGTGAGGCTGAGAGAGCCCTGATATCACTGCTCAGTCAGAACAGTTTTATCAGTGCTGTGGTGAGCCCAAGGTCACCCAGCTGGCTGCATGTGGGGGAGTGCAGAATCAAACCTGGCATGCCAGATTAGAAGTCCACACTCCTAACCACTCAAAGGATCCCACCCCACCATTTGCTGTTTGCCCCATTCGTCACCATACAAGTGTGAAACATTCCTGTAAGGGAATTGCTGGCAGTTATCTCATCCCAAGAACAGGGAGTTAAACTTAAAATTCCATTACATTACTTTGATCACTGACAGAGTTTTATTTCTACCACTGAGTCACAGGTCTTTCCCCAACAAGCGCTTGAAGCTGCCTCACACTGAATCAGTTCCTTGGGCCATCACAAACACAATCTGAGTCCAGCAGCACCAAAAAAGCCCACTAATGTCTTATTCAAGGCCGAAGCTATCTTGGTCCATCCACAGCTCTTCCAATGCTCCGTCTTTACCCGGCATAATGGTTTGCTTGTGCTATGTTACCCCAGTCGTTTTCTTGTTCGATATTTCTGGCACCGAGCTGGCCTCCTGCACCTGCAGATATTTCCATAAGAAAAGCTCAAGGCCCGCATGGAAGGATTAAATAAGGACGGTGTATATCTCCTATGCAAATTTTGGACACCTCTGCATCCATAATTTATGGCGCGTTGTTACAAAGGTAAACAGATTTTTATTTACTATGGTTTTTATCCCTCCTCTCGCCAGCTGGAAGCCACCTCGTTTGTTTTCTCATTCACCCCAAACAGAAGCCTAAATAAATAATTTGTTCTCGCTTCTTAGGCTCCCCCCCCCCCCCACGAACACACCTTGCAGTTGACTATGCATTTTCTAAGCCCTGAGCATTGGTTGATGATGGAAGTCAGGTTGAGAGGCATGAACTTCCCAGGGGGTTACTCATTCAGTTTTTGACCAGAAGTCAAAGTTGGAAGGTTTTGATGGGTCATCTTGTTTGATACTCTGTTCAGCGCATCAAATCCAAAACAAGAGAGATCCACTGGAAAGATTCTAGCAAAGAAGAGGAAGAAGAGCTGGGTTTTTTTGCTTTTTATTAACCAAAGCAGCTTACGAACACCTTCCCTTTCCTCTCCTCACAACAGACACCCCGTGAGGAAGGTGAGGCTGAAAGAACTCTGAGAGAACTGTGACTGGCCGAAGGTCACCTAGCTGGCTGCATGGAGAGGAGGAGTTGGGGAATCAAACCGGTTCTCCAGATTAGAAGCTGCCATGGTTTAACCACTACACCATGCTGGCTCTTAGGAGAGACAAGGTAGTTGAGAGGGTTACTAGGTCCTGGCCAATGGTGGGGGGTGGAGGGTGGCTAGATCCAGACTGGGAAATCCTGGAGATTTAGGGATGGAGCCTGGGGAGGACAAGGAGTATGGGTACAAGACCACAGAGACCTTCTTCCAGAGCACCCATCTTTTTCTCTAGAGCAGTGGTCCCCAACCTGCGGGCTGCAACCTGGTGCCGGGCCGCGAAGGCTATGGCGCCGGGCCGCGGCTCCCTCTCCCCCCCCCCGCAGTAAAAAACGTCCCAGGCCGCAAGCTTGCGGCCCGGGAAGCTTCTTACTGCGGGTGGGTAGGGAGAGGAAATCAGGGCCGGGCCGCGCCTGCGCGGGCCACCCCCGCGCATGGCGCATTACACATTCATGCATGTGCAATGCACGGGCACGGCCCGCGGGCGTGACCCGATGCCCTGCCAGTCCCCAGCCTCAGAAAGGTTGGGGACCACTGCTCTAGAGTGACTAACCTCCAATGAGCTGAAATTCCAGGGGATCCCCAGGCCCCACCTGGAAGCTGGCATCCCTAGTAGCTGTATATTGTGGAACTGCTCTTGCCATTTTATTTTGCCAGCCTCCAGGTGGGGCCTGGGGATCTCCTGAGATTACAACCGATCTCTATACTGAACTGAGATGGGACTGTTTCTTCCCCTTAGTTCACCCTATATATGTGAAGAGCTGTCACTCGATGGCTCAGGATCGCTTCCCAACCTCCAAGATACCCAAGCTGCCCGAAAATCTACAGCAGGCATCCTTTTTTTGCACCTGCTGTCAAATGTGACATTTTGAAAGTGGTGGGTGCTACACAAAATGGCTGCCAGAGGAGGCAGAGCCAGCCGCAAAATGGCCACCAAAGCTTCCCTCCCATTGCGCCATGAAGATCTTCGGGCTGTGTTGGCAGCTGTTGCCAAAGCAATGTTTTCAAAATGCACAACTAATCAACTTTCCAGTGGCCAATCAGAAGCCTTGCTGGCCAGAAGTCCCACCCACTCCCTAAACACAGTTGGTGGGCATGGAGAAAAGCATTGGGGACCCCTAATCTACATAAGCCACTGTTTCCCACCCCCTTGGAAGTGACTCATTAGCGTCTTGAAAGCTTTCTGTCTATCTGGGGCCACCACCAAAGACAACCAGGCGGGGAACTATTTTTTCTTCTCGTCTTGAAGACCTCTCATCATTTCGTTACTGAAAGGGGGGGGGGGAGGAAGAAAAGAATTGTAACTTGCAACTTCAGCACCTAATTCCATAAAATTATCTGTCAAAAGTTGATATTTAATTCCCTGCGCTTGCATTTCCTTTGTAAGTTCCCGGAACATTAGGCAACATTTGCCATTAAATGCTTTCTTTCCATTTTTTTCCCCCCTTTTCCTGCGTGTGTCAAAATTTTTATCTCTAGTACCCACAAAGTGAGATTTGGGGTGGGTGGGAGGGGGAGAGAAAGGAAATCTTTAAACTGTTTCAAAAGCGTCTCGTTCAAAACCGGAGACTTCCCGCTGCTTTCACAGAACGTTCTCTGCTGAATGGGCCAACCGGGCGGCCTGGTCTTTCTTTTTCTTCCCCATTTACATGCGCAAATAATGTTCTGCTGGCAAAATAACTTTTCCCCTTTTTGCTGAGTTTCAGCAGAACTGGCCTGAAATGGAAAGGCATCTCTCGGGCTTGTTTCCAAACTTTCCCCGTCAACTGAACTGTCTTGCATTCTCCTGATGGTAATTATTGACATGCCATAATAATCCCTGAGTTGGGAACATCTTGTTGAACTTCAGCTGAGCTTATTGACTTGTCTCTGGACTGGATTACATCAGACACAGGGTATGTGTGTGTGTGTGTCCTGTCTTTGAAGATGCCAGCCAGTTACTGGCAAAACATCAGTGATTAAAGCCAGCAGGCCACGATCACCCACAATACCCACAACCACCGGAGATCAGTTCGCTCTGAGAAAATAGCCATTTTGGAAGGTGGACTCTATGACCTTAAAGAAACAACCCATGTCTCCACCAGTGGTTGTACAGTACAGCAATACTATGGTTTTAAAATAGGTTTTACCATTTGGTGTTGGACTAATTCAGAATCTTTTAAAAAATTGAATACTTTGTCATGGTAAAACAATGATGATTTTCATATTAACTTTCTAAACTGAATGTTGGCCTGGTTTTAGAATCATAGAATCATAATCATAGAATCATAGAATCCTAGAGTTGGAAGTGGCCATACAGGCCATCTAGTCCAACCCCCTGCTCAACGCAGGATTAGCCCTAAGCGTCCTAAAGCATCCAAGAAAAGTGTGTATCCAACCTTTGCTTGAAGACTGCCAGTGAGGGGGAGCTCACCACCTCCTTAGGCAGCCTATTCCACTGCTGAACTACTCTGACTGTGAATTTTCCCCCCCTGATATCTAGCCTATATCGTTGTACTTGAAGTTTAAACCCATTACTGCTTGCCCTCTCCTCTGCAGCCAACAGAAACAGCATCCTGCCCTCCTCCAAGTGACAACCTTTCAAATACTTAAAGAGGGCTATCATGTCCCCTCTCAACCTCCTGTTCTCCAGGCTGAGTAAAGCAAGTTTTGAGTAAACCAAGTCAGGGAACAGGGGTTTTACACAGCAAATCTCCTTCCATTAATGAGCTGTCTGTGAGTTCTATGGTCATTTCAAATACTGCTACTTTTTTCCCACATTGTATCTGACTGTATAATTTTCCTTTGAGTTTTCTTTACTTAGTGGAGCCCTGGCATCTCCACGGTGCTGCTATAGCGCTAGAGCACTATACTGGTTTAGTGCTATAGCGCTCAATGTAGAATGTCCCCCCCCCCCAAAAAAAAGAAAGGTTCACAGAAGTCTGTGGAAAATCGGCCAGTAAAAAAACAAATCAGTAAAAGGCGGCATTGTAGGAAGTGCTATGGACATTTTAAACAGCATGCTACAACCATTCAGGAGCATAATGAAGGGTTAGAAAACAGAAGAGAGCCATTTCCCTCAAAAATGACTGAGCAATATGTTGCCAACCCAACACAAGGAACAGGTAAATAATTTCCATTGGCAGCTACTTACTAAAATTGGCCTGTCTGAAATGACAGGAAAAATCCATTAGCGACCAGTTACTAAAAGAGAATCCAAAAGCAGTCTGGAAACGGCTGGTGTGACATGCAGTTAAACAAGGAGGTTCTCGTGTTTGTTTATTTGGTATGTTATTTAGATTTGCATGCTGTCCCCTCTCAACAGACTTAGGGGCGGTACCCCACTTTTTACTGCCTGAAGTTGTCTCAAGGGCAGCTTACAATCACCTGCCCTTCTTCTCTCTACAAAAGACATCTGGTGAAGTAGGTGAGGCTGAAAAAACTTCAACCCCCGGTCTACGGCCCGGTACTGGGCTGCCGGCAGCCGTGCCTGCCTCCCCCCCTACAGCAAGAAGGAAGGGAAGAGGTAGGCGCGGCCGCCGGCACGCCGGCGACGCAAACGCGCATGCGCACAGTTGCCATGAATGCGCGCAGTTGCCGTGCATGCATGTTTGCGCCCTCTGCTGGCGAAAACGTGCATGCACGTTTGTGCGCAGCTGCCGCACATTTGTGCAGCACCCGGGACCTCAGCTCTCTCCTCACCCCCGGAGGCGGTCCCTGACCACAGAAAGGTTGGGGATCGCTGGTGTAGTGGTTTGGTTAAGAGTGAGGACTTCTAATATGGTGAGCGACATTTGATCCCCCACTCCTCCTCATGCAGCAGGCTGGGTGATTTTAACCTAGTCACAGATCTGTTTGAGCTTGTCTCACAGACCAATTCTGTCAGAGCTCTCTCAGCCCCACCTCTACCTCCCAGGGTGTCGGTTATGTGGCGAGAAAGGAAAGGCGATTGTAAGTCACTTTGAGACTCCTTCAGGTATTGAAAAGCAGAGTATAAAACCCAACTCTTCTTACTATTATTGGTGGATTTTTCACATATGTGTTTCCCTGTATTTTTGCCTTTGTTTTCCTGTGTGGTGTTGTACTTGTTGCTCCAAATCGGGAGGCTGGCATGCCTACTATAGTCTGGAGATCAGTTATGATTCTGGGCCATCTCCAGCCTGCTCCAGGCCCCACCTGGAGACTGGCAACCCTACCTAGCGCTGTGAATGTCCTCTGATCAGAGGTATTTTGTTAGGTCTGCTCCCGTCCTTGGAACATACAGATGTTCGGCAAAGACATTTCAGTTCTTTCTGCAGTACTTCACCTCTGAGGAGACTGGGGGAAAAAATGATTTAGATGGAAATGCATTCAAATAAATGGACCCCCCCCCCCTATTTTGAGGGTTTGAAGGTTGTTTCTCAGAGTTCTCTCCTGTGTGGGAAGAAAAGCCCATTTGAAAGTCTGATGGCTCTTTTGCGGGGGGGCAATCCCATAGCTCAATTCCCCCCCCCTTTCTAATAAGGTCTGTTTTGTATCAGGTTTTTATTGAAACATTATGCAAAATAGGAACCGGCAGCTACAACTGGAGACGAGGAGGGAACTGGAGGATTTGGTGATTTTTGAGAGGCGGAAGAACAAGCTGTACGCTTCCCCGGCGTGTTTATTCTTCGGCTCCGTCTGCGCGGCCCATATTTTATTCCGCAAATGGAACAGAAGTGCCGGTATTAGTGACAACTGAAGCAAGTTCCATGACTATCATTAACTTCTTCGTGGAGGAAATAACTCTACTCGAGGTGATGACAGATGTAATGTTTTAATGGCGGTCGCAGCAGGAGACTGTCAGTGATTTTGGCTCCGTAATTTGCGTTATAGCATACGTGCCAGGAAGTTCCGCGCTGGCTCAGGCATCGGTTCTCCCATCTGCCTTTTAATAAAATATCAAACCTGTGCAGGCATTGCTTGGTACACGTGGTAAGATTGCCCTTCTCCAGGTAGGAGCCAAGATTCCCAGGTTTGGAGCCTCTCCCCCTTTCGGGGCTATCGGGAAGCTTGGGGAACTACCCTGTTACCAGAAACGCTCTTACACATGTGTCCTGTGACGTGTGTATATTCAGCTTTGGGGAATTTGTTTAGCGAGAGGTGGTAACATAGTGAAATGGATTGTTTGCCAATGTTTAGGAGGTGATTACACCTTTAAGAATTCGAGGCAGACAACAGGTACGTAGTAAAAATAGTAACAACCTTTATAAGAAGGAAAAGAATAAAATAGGCCAAAATATATATCTAGCACACTAGCAATCAGGTGGATAGGGAAAAGGTTTCAGTATAATTACCAGTCTCGAAGAGTTGAGAGGAACAGAGCAGCAACACGACCAGCGTGAAGGGAGTGCTGAATGGGTCCCGAATCTGAAAGACACAAGGTGGCTTGGAGAAGCCACTGTTTATATATGTTTTGGGGGGAGGGGACTACGTGATGTAGCCCAGGAAGGCACAGGATGGAATTTTCCATGTGGCAGGATGTTGGGCCATAACCTAGCCAGGCCCGGAGATGGACTTAGACAAAAGAGTTCATGGGTCTAAGCAAAGGAAACATCAAGTTGATGGGTTTAGCTATTGAGGTTAGGGAAGGAGATTTATAGAATCATAAAAATCAGATTTCCCCTGGAAGAGGGGCCAAGCATGAGTCCTAGGTGTAAAACAAATACGTTTGCCCAAGAATCTCTGGACAAACAGGTTTTCAATACAGTGGAGTGGGGGTGAAGGAGGAGAGCAATACCTGAGTCAGACCGTACCTGTGATTCCCAACCTACAGTGAAGGACAAGCTGAAGAGGGGTGTGTGTGTGAAGTTTCCAAGATGGAGTCTGTCCCAGCAGTGTCTTGTCAGGTTTTTACAAGGTCTGGCTTTGGCAAAAGCCTCAACTATTGTGCGGTTCTACTGGTCATGGAAAGAACATTGTGCTATCCTGTGTGGTAGAGGTCCTGCCATACATAACAACCCCCCAAAGAGGCATGTGGCATAATTTCCCCAGATTCCCCAGCGGCATATAAGAACCAACTCTTCTTCTTCTTCTTATCCCACATTTCACAGAGAGATGATATATCTTGTTTTTTTGCATGAACTGGAACTCAGTGGAGCTGGGCACTGTGAAGGGCTATAAGCACCATGATGCTATTGTTTTTTTGTCTTGGCAATGTATTGATCAGGTCTACTCGCATTCTTCCAGTAAATTGCTCTTTGCACCAAGTCTAGGTCTCTTATTGTGGCCATTGGTAGAAACCTCACAGCACTGACTGCAATGAATTGCCCCCACGGTGCTCATGTGCGGGGCTGTGGGTGACACACAGGTGAGGTCTCAGGAGAGAAAGGTGAGGCTAGGAGTCTTGGCTCTCCCAGACTGCAGACCTGTACTACAACTAGGCGGTGGCAGTACTCTCTTGAAATTGGCAACCAGTTGGAAGAAAGGTTTGGGCAAGGTGGAATGGGGCTTGCAAAGCTAAAGCAGGCTGGTTCGGAAAGATACCAGGTTGATGTCACCTAGGATTGGCATAGGTACTTTGGTGATGTTGGGTATGGGTGGGATGCTACGGGCTTTGGGCAAAACTCTATGATAGAAGACCAATTTTACCATAGAGTGTCACTCCTCATGTGCCTACATCAGTTCTGGTTGATGTAGGCCCATCCGGAATGACACTCTATGGCAGGGGTAGTCAAACTGCGGCCCTCCAGATGTCCATGGACTACAATTCCCAGGAGCCCCTGCCAGCATTTGCTGTCAGGGGCTCCTGGGAATTGTAGTCCATGGACATCTGGAGGGCCGTAGTTTGACTACCCCTGCTCTATGGTAAAATGGGCGATGTCAGAATGTCACATTTCTTTCTGGCTTCTTCACTTCCTGCTCCCCGTAAATTCACCCCTAATGCCCCATCGGCTAGTCTGACATACCTGGTAAGCCTTACTCAGAATCAGAAAAGGCCGTCCAGGTCCAGCCCACACTAAGGCCCAGCGCCCACCAGCCGCACCCCCCCCTGGACAGGTGCTCCTCAGCCTTCTTTACCTGCCGCTCACGTCTCCTTTGCCCCCTAATTCCAAGCTGGTCCCCCTGCCACATCCCCAAGGAAACAGACATTTCTGATCTGCAGCAAGCGTTCTTTCCCATGCTTACAAACACATCGACACGCTCACGGGGGTTGTTCCTCTTTTGCAACATCTGCGGGCTGCCACAAGCTGCATCTTTTAAACCCAGAGAGCGAATCGAGACGGGATGCCGACAAGGTGGAGACACGTCGACTCAGGCCTGCCACTGAAATTAATTAAGCCTCCTCGCTGCTTGCCGCTGATACATCCTAATAAACACGAGGGGGAGCCTTCCCTTTCCGCCTTCTCTTTCCAGAGGAACCAGAACGCAGCGGTGGCGTTTAGCAACCCAGATGGTTCGTCATCGTGTGGTCGATCTCAACCTAGGGATGACGGGGGAGGGGGGGGGAGGCACGTCAAATGAGCAATAGGGACAATTAGGAGCCAAGTGCCCTCTTTGATTGTGGATATTTATTCACCTGGCCAAAGCCACTGGGTCTTGGAGGAGGAGGAGAAGGAGGAGGAGAAGAAGAAGAGTTGCTTCTTATATGCCGCTTTGGTTCATATATGCCGAAGAAGAAGAGGAGGAGTTGGTTCTTATATGCCGCTTTTCTCTATACGAAGGAGTCTCAAAGCAGCTTAGAGTTGCCTTCCCTTTCCTCTCCCCATAGCAGACACCCTGTGAGGTGGGGGAGGCTGAGAGAGCCCTAATATCATTGCTCAGTCAGAACAGTTTTATCAGTGCTGTGGCAAGCCCAAGGTCAGCCAGCTGGCTGCATGTGGGGGAGTGCAGAATCGAACCTGTCTCGCCAGATTAGAAGTCCGCACTCCAAACCACTACACCAAACTGGCTGCCACATCTGTGATCCTTCGTTCCCAACACTCACCTGTCCCTTGCCCCACATCTAGGGGGCAATACCTGGAGATGCGAGGAGTGGCGCAGCATGGAGCCTGGGAAGGATGTCATTTGGGGGTAGGGAGAGACTTTCAGTATTGCCCCATACCATTCACCATCCAGAGTATTTAAAAGGCTGCCATACAGAGGATGGAGAAGAGTTGTCCCTTCCAACTCTATGATTCCATGAGAAGAAGAAGAACGGGGAGGGATTATATCCTGCTTTCTACTGCCCATATGAGTCTCAAAGTGACTTAAAATCACCTGCACAATTGTCCTCTCCGTAATTTCTGTCCTGCCTTCTCCTAAATCTCTAGGAATTTCCCAATGCAGATTCTCCAACTTCCCCAAAGAGCGACCTGCTCATTTCCAACGTGAAGCTTGTCAGGTGCCCTTTTTGTACAATATTTATGAGCCCCGGTGCTTTAAAGGGGACCTTAATTGCTCTGGTTGCAGCGCTTGTAAAACAAGAACCTAATAACCAGGAACCAAGTAAGCAGAAAAAGGTAAGGATGCTGCACCGTCTCTCCGCAGATGCGACGGGGGCCTCCGGAAAGCTGTAATTGCATTTGTGGCTCTTGCCACATGCATAATGTAGCTCTTAGTTACAGATTGCCCTGCATCCCAAAGTCCCCGTTCTTGGATCTTGACGCTGTGCGCGCTCCCCACAGCTGAGATTACCCAGGAAAAAAATTAAACAGGTATAAATTCCTCCGACTTCTAGCCGAGACTGCAGTTGGCAGCTATAATGCAGGCCCTGCTTCCAATGAAGTGGCAAAGGCGTTGACGTCCAAGAGTCGATGGGTTATTTCCACCATTGGAATATTGTGTTTTAATTACATTTTGATGGGTTGTTATGGGATTTTATTGTTCTTATGAATCTCTGTGAACCGCCGTGAGACTTTTGAGAGCAGCGGTATTTAAATATATGGATGGATGGATGGATGGATGGATGGATGGATATATAGATGGATATATAGATGGATATATAGATGGATATATAGATGGATATATAGATGGACATATAGATGGATGGATAGATGGATGGATGGATGGATGGATAGATGGATAGATGGATAGATGGATAGATGGATACAAATTTGGGTTTTCTGGGCTGTGTCATTGTGGTCTGGTAGCCTGAGTCCCTGGTGTTTTGCCATCTTCAGAGTTGGGACTCGGCAAGATGGGAATCTCTCCATGCCAGGTTTTTGACACTCTTTGGAATCTAACCCTACAAAGTCCACCCTACAAAGCCGCCATTTTCTCCAGGGGAACAGATCTCATTAGTCTGGAGATGAGCTATACTTCCAGGGAATCCCCGGGTTCAACCTGGCGAGGTAGGTGGTGCTGAGAGAGCTCTAACATTTTCAGGACAGGGGCAGGCCTGCGTAGAGCGAGTTACAGGAGTCTATTCTGGTGGTGACAGTCCTATGGATCACCATGGCCAGGAGTTCAGAGGTCAGAGTGCAAGTAGCCTCACCTGACGCAGGTGGAAAAATGCCTGGTGAGCTACCTTCTTGACCTGTGCCTCCGTGGTCAATGAGGCATCCAAGGTTACTCCCAAATTCCTGGTCTGAAGGGCAGTGGTCAGTTGTGCCCCAGCCAGAATGAGCAAACACGTTTCCTGTTCTTCCCCCTTCCTACACAGCCATAAGACCCTCATCTTGGAGGGGTTGAGTTTCAGCCGACTCTGTTCAAGCCATCCAGCTATGGCTTCCAAACATCTTTGGAATGTGTGAGATTTGTAGTGTGCATGACTGAACAGCCTGTAAGGAATATCCTCCAGGGGGCATTGGAGGAGATGTGCATTCAGAATAGTTGGATTGAGAGATTAATCTCCTCATGTGACCTGATTCACTCAGTCGGAGACTTCCTGCTACTTTGAGCCCACTTCCTCCCTGCTTGCCTCCAGATTAAGAACAACAGTTAGTCAGACTGTTAGGACTCTCTCTCTCTCTCTCTCTTTCTCTTTCTCTCTTCTCTTTCCCAACCCTTTTGTTTCAATTCTCAACCCAGCTATTTATTCTTTAAGAAGCTGATACTTCACTTTCTTGCATGTTTCAACTCTGCCAACAAAGGCAGTAATTTGGGAAAGCTGATGAGTATTCTGTTTCCCTCCCTGTGATCCAGGTAAGGGTAGGCAAAGAAGAGCTGGCGAGGGGCCGGGAGTTCCCGTCTCCCCCAGAAGAACAGCAATGCAAAGGCACTCCCTTCATTTCTTTTGTTTTTGACGTTAAGGAACCAAACCTTTCCCCCATTCTAAAACAGAGGAACAATACGAAGCTAGCGGGGCTCAAGATCTGACACTGCACTAGGCCCCGTTACATATTCATCCTGCTCTCGCTGACTAATCTGCTTACAATCCCCTTATGCCATCGGAGCATTTTGACACCAGAAGTTGCCAGACACTCACTTCAATAGTTATCAGTCGGAAGTGGATTGCTCCGTTCTTTGCACGCTCTCTCTCTCTGTGTCTCTCTGCGCCTTCCTTCCCGCTACGGGTGCCGGATCTGAATATCGCCCTCGAGTTCACGCATAGAGAAGGAGAGAAAGTAGGAAATAATAGGTTGTCAGCTCCTTTTATGAAAGTGCATGCACCGGGAGAGAAAAGCAAGGTGCCGATGCCGCGCCAGAGGATGCTTCAAAAGCGTTCAGATAATACTCACATCTGCCTTAATGATTCCATTTAAGCTGTCATTTTCGGCATTTACCTCGCGGCATTCAAACGCGACCGCACTTAACGGGGTTTTTTTTCCGGCAGGCCCAGCACCGGTCTTGTGCAGAAGACCAGGAGAGGGGGGCAGGGAAGAGTAAGAGAAGGGGGAGAAAGTCTGTATGGTGCATTTCAAAGAGCAAACTCCACATGGGGAAATTAGAGGCTGCTGATGTCGGAGAGAGAAACAGCGAGCCCAGAGGATCTGGTACACACCTGTGTTCTTTGAATTGTGATTGTGTAGAATGATGGACTCGGTAGGGATTTCCCCCCCCCCCAAGCCTTGTCAGGATTCCCTCCTCCGAGTGGTGCGAAGGTGCGAAGTTGTGTCCGACCCATTGCGACCCCATGGACAATGATCCTCCAGGCCTTCCTGTCCTCTGCCATTCCCCAGAGTCCATTTAAGTTTCCACCTACTGCTTCAGTGACTCCATCCAGCCACCTCATTCTCTGTCGTCCCCTTCTTCTTTTGTCCTCGATCGCTCCCAGCATTAGGCTCTTCTCCAGGGAGTCCTTCCTTCTCATGAGGTGGCCAAAGTATTTCAGTTTCATCTTCAGGATCTGGCCTTCGAAGGAGCAGTCAGGGCTGATCTCCTCTAGGACTGACCGGTTTGTTCACCTTGCAGTCCAAGGGACTCGCAAGAGTCTTCTCCAGCACCAGAGTTCAAGAGCCTCAATTCTTTGATGCTCGGCCTTCCTTATGGTCCAACTTTCGCAGCCATACATCACAACTGGGAAGACCATAGCCTTGACTAGACACAGTCATTGCAGTGCAAGGAAGGTGAACAAACCGGTCAGTCCTAGAGGAGATCAGCCCAGACTGCTCCTTAGAAGGCCAGATCCTGAAGATGAGACTCAAATACTTTGGCCCCCTCATGAGAAGGAAGGACTCCCTTCCTTCATTAGGATGGGCCAAGACCAGGCTGGACAAGGTGTCAATCTGGGCATCAAAACACATGGAGTTCCTTCGACTCCACAGCCTTTCTCAATTTGGGGACAGTCCAAGATCACGAAGCAGGCCTGATGCGTCTCAAAGAGACGCCCAGTGATCTTCCTTCCCTCTCCCTACAACAGGCCCCTTGTGAGGCAGGTGGAGCTGAGGGGCCTCTGAGAGAACTGGGACTAGCCCAAGGAAACCTAGCAATTCATAGAATCATAGAGTTGGAAGGGGCCATACAGGCCATCTAGTCCAACCCCCTGCTCAACGCAGGATCAGCCCAAAGCATCCTGAAGCATCCAAGAAAAATGTGTATCCAACCTTTGCTTGAAGACTGCCAGTAAGGGGGAGCTCACCACCTCCTTAGGCAGCCTATTCCACTGCTGAACTACTCTGACTGTGAACAATTTTTTTCCTGATATCTAGCCTCATTCTCATGGGTCTTCAAACAGCTGACCAACGCCTTCCCCTGCTCTCCCCACAACAGACACCTGGTGAGGCTGAGAGAGCTCTGAGAGAATTGTGACTGTCCCAACGCCAGCCAGCCGGCTGCAGGTGGAGGAATGGGGGATCCAACCCAGTTCTCTGTATTAGAATCAGCCACTCTTAAACATTATGCTACTTTGGCTCTCCAAAAAGGTCTGTGATCAGCAGTGATGGTGTTCGTTTATGTGCCAGCGTCTTGCGTGTCCTCTGCCCTCAGCCGAAAAAGGGAACCTGCTCCTGTCTCCTCTCTCAAAGGTTTTTATGTAATCTTCTTAGCGGTGACTTTAATTTAGAGCCGCAACCGAATTGTCCATCCCGGGTACCCTTGAGAAGCACAGAAAATGAGCTCCCTTTATTACTTCATTACTTTCATCTTTGCAAATCGAATTGCCTCCGTCTTCATCCCTAGCAAGGCTCTTATCTCTCTGATAACCTTAAAAAGGGGGGTGGGAGGCAGGCAAAAACCCCATCGGATGCGGCATTTCACAGCACCCCTGCAGAGACAAATGGAAGAGGTTGTCTTCACCTGTTGAATTATCACTGACCGACTCCTGCTATCACTGCTGGGCGGCTTGCATGGGCAAAGCAGCTGCTGAAAAGTAGCTCCCCCAGTTGAACAGCAAACAATGAAGTTATTAAATCATTTCAGATCACTCATCCATCGCTTGACCACCGTGTCTGGATTGCCAAGATGAACATACCCACAAAATACAGTTTCAGATTTGGGGAGGTTGTTAACCAGATCTGTAATTCCTGTGCCCATCTCCCCATGAAATGATCCTTGTTGAATCATAGACTAGAGGTCATCTAGAACAACCCCTTGCTCAATGCAGGATCAGCCTCAAGCATCCAAGATAACTCTGTCCAGCTGCTGCATGAAGACTGCCAGCGAGGGGGAGCTCCCCACCTCCTTAGGCAGCCCCTTCCACTGCTGAACTAGTGCAGGATCAGCCTCCAGCATCCCGGATAAGGATCTGTCCAACCGCTGCTTGAAGATCACCAATGAGGGGGGCTCCCCACCACCTTAGGCAGCCCATTCCACTGCTGAACTAGACTCCTAGAATCCTAGAGTGGGAAGGGGCCATGCAGGCCATCCAGTCCCACCCCCTGCTCAGTGCAGGATCAGCCTCCAGCATCCAGGAGAAGGATCTGTCCAGCCGCTGCTTGAAGACGGCCAGTGAGGGGGAGCTCCCCACCTCCTTAGGCAGCCCATTCCTCTGCTGAACTAGACTCCTAGAATCCAAGAGTGGGAAGGGGCCATGCAGGCCATCCAGTCCCACCCCCTGCTCAGTGCAGGATCAGCTTCAAACATCCAGGATAACTTTCTGTCCAGCCGCTGCTTGAAGACGGCCAGTGAAGGGAGCTTCCCACCTCAATGACGCTGCTGAAGTACTCTGAGGGTGAAAAATGTCCTCCTGATATCTAGCTGGTTATGTTCTACAGGTAGTTTAAACCCATCATTCCGGGTCCTCTCCGCTGCTGACAACAAGAACTGCTCTCTGCCCTCCATTCAAATGCTTCAAGAGAGCCATCCTGTCTCCTCCCAGCCTCCTCTTCTCCAGGCTGAACATCCCCAAGTCCCTCTGCCTTTGCCCATAGGACTTGGTCCCCAGCCCCGGACCATCCTCATGGCTCTCCTCTGCAAACTATCAATCTTCTCCTCATCCTTTTTTGAAGTGCAGCCTCCAGAACTGCATACAGGACTCAGGTGTGGTCTGACCCACGAAGTATCCTGCAGGAATAGGGCATCCTGTGATTCTGATGTGATGCCTCTTTTGATGCAGCCCAAGACTACATTTGCCTTCTTTACCACCACATCACACCATCTGCTCGTATTTAGCTTTCCAGCGTTAGCGGCCAGGGTCTTTCACATCATTTACCACCTGACCCCTTTCGTTGGAGAGTCTGGGGATTGAACTGGGACGCATGCATTTATGAATTCAAAAGCTGCTCGTGCGGGTTCATTTAAATTGTATATTGCAATCGGGGTTAAGGGAAGGTGGCATGATGTGGCCCAGTCTTGTAAAATGGCAACAACTGAGCAGGGTAGAACTTGAAGAGGGGAATGCTAAGGAAGACTCTGCAGAGGAAGGCAATGGCCAACTGCCTCTGTTTTTCTCTTGCCTTGAGATCCCCTTGCTGGGGTAGCCTAAATCTAAGCTAATTCCGGGTTGGGACTTGGATGAGAGGCCACCAGGGAAGGCTCTGCAGAGGAAGGCAATGGCCAACCACCTCTGTTTCTCCCTTGCTTTGAAAGCCCCTTACTGGGGTCACCATAAATCCAAGCGAAGCAGGGATGGTACTTGGATGGGAGCCCACCAAGGAAGACTCTGCAGAGGAAGGTGATGGCGAACCACCTCTGCTTCTCCCTTGCCTTGAAAGCCCCTTGCTGGGGTTGCCATACATCTACTCTAAGCAGGGTTGGCACTGAGATGAGAGGCCACCAAGGAAGGCTCTGCAGAGGAAGGCAATGGCCAGCCACCTCGCCTCCTCACTTGCTTTGAAACCCCTTTCACAGGGTCATCAGTCAGTTGTGACTTGATGGGACACACGGAGGTATGTAATCATGTTTTGGGTTCCCCATTGTTGAGAAGAGCAGCGTTTAAATACTTCAATCAGCGAACAAACAAATGAACAGGCAGGAAAAGCCCTTGCGGACACGAAGCCCCCTTCTCCTCCAGCCTCAAGGCCAGAAATTGTCTCTCTTTGTTCTCCGACGAAATGAAAGGACGGGCTTTCTCGTGTCCCTGGATTTTGCTTCTGATCTTCAACGTCCCGGCTTGCTGAAAACAAAACATAGCAACAAAAGCACCTCTGGCAAATCCAAGCATTACGTCAACCTGCCGAGTCCGGTCTACCTGACAACACGACCTAGCAACAGGCCAAGAGGTTCCAGTGCTCTGCTGGGATGCGATAAGGGGCGGGGGTGATCAACAGCGAATGGGAAACAGAGGCGCTGAGACAAGGATGAAGGGGAGGGGGGGAGAGAGAGGGAGGGAGGCAGGGAACATGGGCCAGGGTTCAGAGAAGTGTAGCAGCAATGATTGGGTCGCTGGAGGGACTGATTTGCAAAAGGGAAAAGGGTGGCGGTGGGGGAGCAAGCTTGGGATGCTACAAACCCAAAAGCATCCGTCAATTTGCACGGCAGGGCTGCGAAAGGGCTACAGGGAAGGGAGCCGGCTGCAGAAAGAGAGAGAGAAAGAAAGATCTGAAGTGCAGGAATGGTGAGGAAGAGCTGGCGTGCGGACATCAGGCTCAGCGGGAGAAGTGGGAAATCAAGAGGGAGGGAATGAAAAAAAACCCAGATCAGTGGGCTGGGAAGAAATCCTGAAGGAAAAGGCTAGAATCTGCCCGCCTGGGTGGAGATGGATGTTGGCCAGTTTGTACAAGCGGCAGAATAGGGATGCTACTTGCATTCCAGCAGCCAGGGATGGAAAGGGCTAAGGGCCAAGCTCTCTGCAACTTTATTTTATTGTATTACATGATTTTTGTTTTACTTTGGGGTCAGGTTTCAGTGATACGTCACTGCATCTTTTGTGTTTTCCTGTCCATTGTAAGCCGCCGCAAGCCGGCCTCATCTGGGGGTGGCGGTGAAGAAGTCGAAATATGAATTAGAATGAATAAAATAAATTACAGGACTCTTAGACCTTGCGGGATTATTAAGAGAACGTCATTCCCATCATTAATAGGGTTACTAGGCGGCATTATACTAGGCTTACCTACCTCCAGGTGGGACCTGGAGATCTCCTGGAGTTCTTACAACTGATTTCCAGAGGACCACGATCAGCTCTCCCCAAAGAAAGCAGAATTGGAAGGTGGACTGGAGAGTTCAAGTTAATGTTTGGGAGGGGGCTGACGCTGCCCCCACCCCTGTGACATTTCCCCAGCTCAAAAGTCTAGGGTGACCCACCGCCAGAAATGTTCAAATGAGTATCCGTGTTAGTCTGAAGTAGCTTCTACTTATAAGGAAGTTTCACACTGGTATGGAGACAGATGGGGCCGGCAGTAAATAGGGTGTGAGCCCTGGATCACTGGCTTTGACAGTTTTATTTCCGATATGGCTTTGTGAACTACAAATGGTTTCGAGGGGTCTGATTGGCTGGCTTGGCTGGGAATTTTCATGTGGCTGTGTTTGGATGCTGTGACACAGTTTACTAATGTAATAGGATTGACTTTTGCTTATATATTCCTACTGTTAGGATCGTCAGTTCTTAGTCTGACGAAGAGTGCTTGCACTCGAAAGCTCACGCCTTGAATAAATTTTTGTTGGTCTTAAAGGTGCCACGGGACCCTGATTTTATTGTGCCACCTCCAGAAAGTATCTGGAGATCTCCCAGGATGATGACCCATCTCTGGATGACAGAAGACAGTTCCTCTGGTGGAAGTGACTGGTTTGGTGGTCATTTTCCCCAGCTGAGGTCACTCTTCTCCCCAAATCCCACTGTACTCAGCCACCACCCTCCTAAAACCCCAGGTATTCCCCAACCCTAAATTATCTCCTGCTGAACACAATCATCTCCCCTGATCCAACTGTCCCTAGGCAGTAGGCTCAAATCTCTTGGGATTTCCGCAGGGCCTGCAAAATGGAGCTCTTCCGCCAGGCCTTTGGTTGAGGCCAGAGTGGGAGGAAGATCTGATCAGGCCCCCCCTGGTGCTAAGCACCTTGGGCCATGGAGCATCGATGGCCACCTCTCCCTATTCCCTTATTTAGATATGTGTCTGGGGGGATTGGAGAACTGAATAATACCACCATGTTTTGCTTGTTTGGTTTTATCATACTTACTAGCTTCAAAGACCATTCCTAAGAATGGGCCTTAAAAGGGTCTCCTGGCCAGGCAGCTTAAGGTGACTTTGGGCCTCAGCCGGATCAAGTGGGGCGGGCGGGGGCTGGCCAGCTCGTTAGCAGGCCCAGGACAGAGCTCCTTAGCAGGCAGGCAGTAGGCTGAGAGGCCTTGCTTATCAGGCCAAGAGGCCCTCATTAGCAGGCCCTCCACCACAACCTTTGCCTATGGCCCTCTCCCCTTACCTGCTGCTGGCTCCAGGCATTGAGGCATCTGAGAGCAAAGAGGCTAGAGATCAGGGATGGAGGGTGGGTGCTGATTGGCCCTATTCCAGCTTGGACAACCGGACACGTTCCACCCCCCAGGCTGTTTCACAAATATATAGAGGAACCATGGATAAGGATGTCCCATATGGTTTCAATGGGGGTTTATTGGGGGTTTATTGGGGACAATTTGTAACCCACCACAAGCCATTTTTTGGGAGTGGTGGGAAATAAAATTTAAATAATAAAAATGTTATAATAATTTCCCAACTTGCAGCTACTCTACTACAGTATGTGAGACTCTGCGCCAATGCGGATATGCACCCAAACCTCTTTGGATACTGGAGAGCAGGACTTCCACGCTCCTCTCTGATTTTGCAGCCCTCTGAGCATTGGGGGCAACGTGGGGTGAGGGTTCCTGCCAGTGGGGGGCATCAGCTCCCGAAACGGAGACGCCATTGTGCTACCCAGCTGCGTCACCGAATCCATGCGACTCAGCGTTCCCACACAGAAACGAAACGGTGCAGAACTTCTGCATCCCATTAAGTAGCATTAATCCTCCCGACCCCTCCGAGTTTTTAGTTCTTATCACTGGGTAGGTAGTCTTGAACGAGCGTGATGAATGACTGGGGCAAAACTCAGAAGGCAGAAAAATTTCCCTGGGTCGGGGATGGAGCTTTCAGTGTCTTTGGCATATCTTTTCCTTCCCCGTGATTAGGAAACTCGAAGTAAATGAAGCAAATGACAATTAATTTGCCTAACATATTCAGGTCATAGAAGCCAGCCTTCCCCCACCCTCCCCGCCCCGGTTAACTGCTGAGTGCTCAATAATGCGCACCTCACCCCTGGCCACAACCTCACGGAGGAATGACTTCGGCTTTGGCTCCTAAACTAGAAGGATTAAAAAGAAAACTTCCCTGAAACTTCATTTGGATTTCCAGTTTCCTCCATCCTCAAGGTGTACTTTTCCAAACTCACTTTCAAGTTGGTGGTCTCGAGTCATGGCCTTTTAATGAAGAACCTGCCAGGGCTTCAAGGCATGAGATGTTCATAGAGGGGGTTGCCTTTGCTTGCTGCTGCATGATGACCAGGGTCTGTTCAGTGGTGGTCTCCCATTTGAGTCCTAACCAGGGCGGGCCCTTCTTAGCTTCCAATATTTTATGGGATCAGGCTAGATTATTTATGGATCATCCAGAGCAAGGCAAAACCCATTCTATAATGACCTTTTCAGAAAGAAGAGAACTTTGTTGATCTGCAATAGAAAATCTAGGATCAAGATCCATAACATCTTAGAGGCCGATAAGATTGCGAGGATTGGCACATACTCCAGAAGGTGGAGATAGAGTTTAATGAGATCTGAACATCCTGGAAGTGGACAAAGGAGAACAAGATGTGATTCCATGATGAGAAGGGCAGAGTTCTACATCTGGGTCACACACAGATGAGGAACATCCATACTGGATGGGAGATACACTTCTGGGTATAGACTCATAGAATCATGGAGTTGGAAGGGACCTCCTGGGTCATCTAGTCCAACCCCCTGCACTATGCAGGACACTCACAACCCTCTCGCTCACCCACTGTCACCTGCCACCCCTTGACCCTTCACAGAATCAGCCTCTTCATCAGATGGCTCTCCAGCCTCTGTTTAAAAAGATGGAGAACCCACCACCTCCCGAGGAAGCCTGTTCCACTGAGGAACCTCTCTGACTGTCAAGAACTTCTTCCGGATGATTAGACGGATTTTTTTTTTAATTAATTTCATCCCATTTGTTCTGGTCTGTCCCTCCAGGACAAGAGAGAAGAACCCTACAATCAGTCTGGAGAACTCCTTGGCTACATATTTTTATATTATCATATGCTTCCTTTGAGTAACTCTGCCGTATGAAATAATGGTTCTTAATTCTTAATTGATGATGATGATGATGATGATGATGGTGAACAACAGGTACTTTGGAAGGTGGACTACATGGCATGCAACCCAAATGACGTTGTTCCTTTCCCCAATTCCAGTCCTCCTCAAACTACACCCTCCGATCTCCGGATATTCTCGAACCCGGAGCTGTGAACCTTAGGTAGATACAAACTTCTGATGGTGTTTCCCGGATGCCTGGCCAAAAAAAGTATCCATTTAGGCCTTTCCTTGGTTTATGGCTCTTTCCGTTCCATATGGCTCTGCAGTAATTTACAGGAGCGTTTGTTGAGTTCACGCACCCCTGAGTCCCGGGCCCAATAAAACAGCGATGTGCTTTCGCTTGACTGAAGGGAGAGGTGTATATCATCATGTGTGCAGGAGGCTTAATATCATTTTTCTGCTCGGCGGAGAAAAACGAGGGGGACTCCGCTGGTTGCTCTGAGACAGGAGCCTCTTCCTCCCCAGTAGGGCCATGGATCCCCACTTGAAAAGAAGCAGAGCTGGGAAAGACCCTTGGAGAGTGGTGGGCGGGGATGACACCTACCTGGGCTAGCAATTCCTGGAGTCTTTGGGTAGGGATGGAGCCCTTGGAGGGGTGTGTGTGTGTTTCTGATGCTGTGACATCACGTCTGCATGTATGGCCCCAGATGTGATTTTGTGATTGTCTGCTGAGTAGTCAACAGAACGGATGTGCCAATGAAGAGTAGTGGGTGGTGCATGCAATCACTTGAGAGAATACAAACCAGGTAGTTCCCTTCCAATAAGTCTAATTAAGCACTGACCTCTTATAAAGAAATGCTAGATTTTCACAAGAAGGAGCAGTCGAAGAAGAACAGCTTGTTTTTATATTCTGCTTTTTACTAACTGAAAGAGTTCCCAAAATGGCTTATAATCACCTCCCCTTCCTCTCCCTGCAACAGACACCCTAAGAGGTAGCTGAGAGAGCTCTGAGAGATCTGCTCTGTGAGAAGAGGTCTAAGAGAACTGGCCCAAGGTCACCCAGTTAGCTGCATATGGAGGAGTGGGGAATCAAACCCGGTTCTCCAGATTAGAGACAGGGGTTACATACAGTGAATATCCTCTGAATTTGCCATCTATGATCCTTTCCAACAGGGCTGCCCCCCTCCCCTAGCTCTTTTTCCTCCTGCAATTTCCATGGAAGAATGCCCTCAACCAATACAGACCCTCAGTGCTGTAGTCGTATCATTGAGATGCCTTGGCTCCATTGACTCAATTGGTGCTGCTATAGCACTTAAACACTATATCAGCACTGCTATAGCACTAATGTGTATCTTCATTTAGCACTATAGCGCTCCAATTGGAATGCACGGCAAAGAAGACTGGAGGGGGGGAAACGGCATCATAGTTAGCACTATGGAGATTTTCAAGAGCACCCCGTAGCCATTCAAAAGCACAATGCAGGGGTAGAAAAATGGAAGAAAGCTGTTTCCTTCAAAAGCAGCTCGACCACTAGGTTAGAAGGCCAGGTAAAGAAGTTCCGCTAGCCACAGGTCACTAAAACAAATCTGTCTGAAACAACAGGGGGAAAAAATCCATTTGTAACCAGTTCCTAAAGCAGAATACGGAGGCAATTTGAAAATGGTATACTATCTGCCTTATGTTGGGTAAGGGGTCCATCAAGAATTGTCTACTCAAACTGGCCACAGCTCTGCAGAATAATAGGGAAGAAGGACCTTTCGTCTTGGAGGACGAGGGGTGAGGCGATAAAGAAGTAGCATGCTAATTCAAGGTAGGGTTTTGACTCTCTCTCTCTCTCTCTCTCTCTCTCTTTTTTGCTTGGATGTTTACCCAACTCTTTCTTGGTTTTGTTTTGTTTTTTTCTTTCCCGTTCCACATTTTAGGCTCAAGCCCCAAAGATAGCTACCTCACGGGGAGAACAAAATTAAAGGATCTCGCTTGAAAAGGAACTTTCCAATGAACTGATTATGGCCTCGGCCAGAACGGAGCCCCCAGAACGCTGAGAAAGATGGTTCAAAAAAAGACCACTCTGAACCCATCACTTGTCCACAGGAAAGTCCCCCCCTGCTTCAGAGCGTTGGTGGTCTAACTACCCCCCAAGGTACCCAACAGACTGGCCTGGCCTATATTCTGGAGCTCTTCCTCTTAACAAGCGTACAGTTCTTGGGGGAGCTTGGTCTATTTAGCCTGGAGAGGAGACAACTGAGAGGGGATTTGATAACCATCTTCAAGTATTTAAAAGGCTGCCATATAGAGGATGGAGCAGAGTTGTTCTCTCTTGCCCCAGAGGGATGGACCAGAACCAATGAGATTAAATTAATGCAAAAGAAATTGAAGACCTGGCAGAAGAGCTCCATCTTACAGGCCCTGTAGAACTTTGATAGCTCCATCAGGGCCCTCAGCTCTCCTGGGAGCTCATTCCACCTGATCAGGGCCAGGACTGATAAGGCCCTGGTCTTGGTCAAAAAGAGGCATACTTCTCTGGGATTGGGGACCACTAGCAGATTAATATCCGCAGAGCGAACAGCCCTGCAGAGAGCATAAGCAGACAAGTGTTCCCTCAAATAGTCCCTCAGTGATTGTGGCATTCCAGTGGACCCTCCGAACATCTTGGGAAGGGGCCATGGTAGCAAATCTGTTTGGTATGCAGAAGGTCCAAGGTTCAAACCCCGGCATCTCCAGTTGAAAGGACTAGGCAGGAAGTGATAGGAAAGACCCCACTAGCTCATCACTAGAGCATCTGCTTGGCCTTCAGAAGGTCCCAGGTTCAATCCCTGGCATCTCCAGTTAAAAGGGTCAGCAAAAGACTAGGCTGACCAATTGCTAAAGCATCTGTTCAATCCCCGGCATCTCCAGTTGAAAGAACCAGGGAGGAGGTGATGGGAAAGACACTCCCGCCTAGCTCAGCACTAGAGCATCTGCTTGGCATGCAGAAGGCCCCAGGTTCAATCCCTGGCATCTCCAGTTGAAGAACCACCTAATAGGTGATGAAAAAGGCCTCCACTGGGAACTTGGAGAGTTGCTGCCCATTTGAGTAGACAATAATGACCTTGATGGGCCGATGGTGGGAGGAGCTGTGGCTTAGTGATAAAGCCTCTGCTTGCCATGCAGAAAATCCCAGGTGCAATGGCTAAATGGACCAGGCAGGAGGTCTCATGCAGAACCTCTGCTTGAGACCTTGGAGAGCTGCTGCCAGACTGAGTAGACTGAGTAGATGGACCAATGGTGGGAGGAACCTTGGCTCAGTGGCTGAGCCTTTGCATGGCCTCCCGAAGATTCCAGATTCAATCCTGGGAACCTCCAGGCAAAAGAGCCAGGAAGAAAGCCATGTGAAGGACTTCTGCCTGAGACAATGGAGAACTGCTGATGGAGAAGGAACACTAAGGAAGGCAGAAATGATGAGGCATATTCCATGTGTGTGTGGAGGGGAAGGTGCAAAAAGGTGGAAAGGCAGGTCCAGTTTGCCCAAGGGAGATGCACAATGGAAACGGGAAGTTTCCGATGGGAAGGCCCAAAATGCAAACTAGTCTCTTTACTCTCGGATGGGATGGCTGAGCTGTTTCGAGCGCTGACCCAAAGTGACAGGAAGGAAGCTACATGGGTTTGGGTTGTTTAAAAAGAAGAAGAACCTTGCATGCATGTAGCAAAATGATTTTTTTTTGGGGGGAGGAAGGGGGCGGGAATTTTCTTTCCATAAAATGAAGGATGCCAACCTGGGACGAGGCAGGTCCGCCCTGGTAAACCGCAGACCCAGTTAGCTAGAAGAGCTCTATTAATTCACACCTCAGCAGCAATGACCCCCAAGATGTGGAAGAGGCGTATATTAATTCCTTTTTGGTTCCTAACTTTGCAAAGTTAACACATTTAGCTGGGAAATCTTTGCCTCCCCCTCCTGCGGAGAAGGCAAATTAGGCTGTTTGGGTGGGAGGAGATTTTCTCTCGTTTGACCACTAGATGGCAGCGAAGGCTTGATGATCTTCCCCAAATGGGCCCTTTTTTAAAAAAATCTTTCTTTCTCTGCAGTATCGTCCACGTTCTCCTCCTCCTTTTGCAAACATCCATATTGAGAAGCTACAGAAAACGGGGCAGTTAGCGGACCATTCATCGGATTGTCTTTAGCACTTTTCACCCACAATTGCAGCCTCCCTGGAAGTTTACGTACTTCTTCACAAACACCCACTTGGGATTCTTGAGCCGCTTCCCCTTTTATCAAGATGCACGGGCCCTCCTTCCCAAACGAAGAACAAAAGACCTGAAGGGGAGATAGAAGGAGGGGGGGGAGCGATCTCGGCCGAGCTGTTGCTGGGCAAGGCAGAATCAGGACGGGTCCACACCTTGCATGGCAACAAAGTCGGATTTGCCAATGAGAGCATGTTCAGAAATGACCTGTCAGGTTGACAGATCCATACTGAAAAACTCCCGGAGATTTGGGGACGGAGCCTGGAGAAGATGGGGACCTCGTTGCCCCGGAGGGACGGGCCAGAACCAATGAGATGAAATTAATTCATAAGAAATTCTGTCTAAACCTGACAGTCAGAGCGGTTTCTCAGTGGAACAGGCTTCCTCGGGAGGTGGTGGGTTCTCCATATTTGGAGATTTTTAAGCAGAGGCTGGAGAGCCATCTGACGGAGAGGCTGATTCTGTGAAGGCTCAAGGGGGTGGCAGGTGACAGTGGATGAGCGATTGGGATGTGAGTGTCCTGCATAGTGCAGGGGTTGGACTAGATGACCCAGGAGGTCCCTTCCAACTCTATGATTCTATGATTCTAAATTCCGTCCCAACATCCGGAGGAAGTTCCTGACAGTTAGAGCCATTCCTCGGTGGAACAGGCTTCCTCGGGAGGTGGTGGGTTCTCCATATTTGGAGATTTTTAAACAGAGGCTGGAGAGCCATCTGACAGAGAGGCTGATTCTGTGAAGGCTCAAGGGGGTGGCAGGTTACCGTGGATGAGCAAGAGGGTTGTGAGTGTCCTGCCTAGTGCAGGGGGTTGGACTAGATGACCCAGGAGGTCCCTTCCAACTCTGATTCTTTTGTTCTATGATTCATTGGGGTCTAAGGCCCACCCTCCAGAGTATCCATTGTCTCCAGGAGAACTGTTCTCTGTTTCAGGAGATTTGTTGCTGTTGGGGGATCCTCATGTCCTACCTGGAGGCCTAGAGGCTGGGCTTCTGGAGGTCTGCTAGGCACCCTTGGTTCCCTGAGCAGCATCACTATATGAAGCCCGTTTAATTTTTGCCATGTGCTTGATTCACATCCTTAATGAGCGATATTCCCCCAAGTGCATGAGTCACTCTGTGCCCACTCTGCTCCTGTGCGAAGGGAGAGGGAATGCTTTGTATGTCGGCAAGATGGGCATTTGTCACATGTTAGCCTGGATGAACAAAACAGCAGCCCTCAGAAGTTCCTGATGACCCCAACCTCTGCTTGTGGATTCCCTGCTCTGAGTCGGTGTCCCAGCATCCCTCCATGCCAGAGAGGGGATCTGATCACCATCTTCAAGTCTTTAAAAGGGGGCCATTTAAACCAGTGGTCCCCAACCTTTTTATCACCGGAGACCACTCAACGCCTTTTACTGAGGCCCGGTGGGGGGTAGGTAGTTTACTCCTCTGCTCTCAACCACTGCCCTAACGCTCTCTGACCGCTATGGTAATGTTTAAACATCCCTTCAAAATAAGATACAGACACGCCACAACAATGAACATAAGGAACATTTTATTTTCATGGAAATTTTAACTCAAGACAATGACAAATCAATGGGAACCCTGAGCTTGTTTCTCTGCAACGAGAGAGTCCCATCTGGGAGTGATGGGAGACAATGACATCCAAAGTGTGTTGTAAAGGGCCGGGGGGGGGGATGAAGTAAAGGGCCAGGGGGGGGAGAAGGCGTCCTTCGCGGCCCACCTCCAATTAGTCGAAGGACCATATGTGGCCCACACGTTGGGGATCACTAATTTAGAGGATGGAGCAGAGTTGTTTTCTCTTGCCCTGGAGGGACGGACCTGAACCAATGGGATGAAATTAACGCAAAAGGAATTCCGACTCAACATCCGGAAGAAGTTCCTGACAGTCAGAGCGGTTCCTCAGTGGAACAGGCTTTCTCGGGAGGTGGTGGGTTCTCCATCTTTGGAAATTTTTAAACAGAGGCTGAATAGCCGTCTGACGGAGAGGCTGATGAGCGATAGGTTTGTGAGTGTCCTGCAAAGTGCAGGGGGTTGGGCTAGATGACCCAGGAGGTCCCTTCCAAATCTATTATTCTAGGGCATGGGCAGAAACTGGAAAATTCAGTTAGGTTCAGGGCATTTGCAGGCTGAACCCCTGAATCCAGCCGAATTACAAGATTCCTTTATGGAAAAGTGGTTTTGACGATGCCATCCCTGTTAATCTTGTGGGTGGGCAAGGAAAAGCTTTGCTACCGATTGCATTAGGTGCAATATTCCCCCGGTATTATTCTGCATTCTTCTTTCTCCAGTTTATAGACGAATTTCTGAAGCATTCATTAAGGGACTTGTTGATTTCCTTCGCTGGTGAAGCGAACCTGTTCAGAAATACATTTCTGTAAAGTGTACACAAGATGGGGAAATAACTTTTACATCTACAGTTTATTGCGTTGTTTTGTGAACGGTTTTCACCACGGATGAAAGTTGCTTGGAAGCGCCCGTTTGTTATCCCTACGGCGTTCCGGTGAAGGCAAAAACGCATCTGTACTGAGGAAAATAAACCACAGAGAAATACAGGCAAGAAGCCTTGTTTTGTTTTACTGTTGGAGCGTTTACACAGCAAGTTGACACAGGCGTCCTCGGGAGCTCACTGGGGCCTAGAGACCGGTTGGCAACCTCCAGGTAAGACTCAGAGATATCCCAGAATTACAATTTCGGTCTACAGAGGTCTGCTCCCCTTGAGGTAATGGAAGTTGTGTGGGGGGGATACCTATATTGCATCATGTACATCAGTGGTCCCCAACCTTTTTATCACCGGGGACCAGTCAACGCTTGAGAATTTTACTGAGGGCCGGACAGGGGGTAGTCTTTTGCTGAGGGACGTCACCGCCGCCTGAGTCCCTGCTCCACTTGCTTTCCCGCTGTCCGCTGGGGGGCGCTGCCAGCAGCAGCTGCGCACTGCCACACCGAGGGAGAGCCCCAGCCATGGTGCAGAGTGGCAGGACAGCCCCTGAGGCAGCAGCCAGGAAGGAGGACGAGGAGGAGTCGTGGACCGGTACCAAGTGATCCCCGGACCCGCACCGGTCCCCGGACCGGGGGTTGGGGACCACTGATGTACATCACTGACCTCACTTCGCTCCTCAGAAGCCGTTCCAATGAAGGGTTTTTCTTCCAATTTGGTGTAGTGGTTAGGTGTCAGCTTGGGATAGTAGTTAAGAGTGGCACCCTGTCTCCTGTAGACCTTGGCTTGATTCCCCACTCCTCCACATGCAGCCTGCTGGTGAGCTTGGGCCAGTCTCAGAGCTCTCTCAGCCCCACCTGCTTCACAGGGTGTCTGTTGTGAGGAGAGGAAGGTTTCTGCCCTAACCACGTGCTGCGCACGACTGCTGATGGGACCCTTGGCCCTGGACTGACAAGCGGAGGGCTTAATCGGCAGGCGCAAAGCGCGTGCCAATTGGGCCCTCCGCTTGCCAGTCCGGGGCCAAGGGGCCAATCGGTACCATTACTCATCACGGACTCAGCCCACCCCTACCGGCCTTAGCCTTTTATTAATACCGTGGAACGGTTACAGATATCTAGAACGGTTACAGATATCTTTATACAGCTTTTGCTGTATAAATAAAAGGGTAAGGGCTAGGTGGGCAGAGAATGGGAGGGGCCTGTCCAAACTATGGACCAATCGGGAGGCACGTAAAACGCACACGCACGCACGCACACATACACACACACACACACACACACACACTGAATGATTTCAGGCCTCTGTTCTGTTACTGGAATGTTTAAATGTTGATGATTTTTGCTCCATATATATATATATATATATATAGGGTCCTTATATGTACTATAAACATCATGTCAATACGGTACATGTACGATGTCTCATTCTGACTCCTGGTTTACCAATGCATAATTAACATTGAAAAATTTGTAGTTTCTAGGGAAATGTGGGTGCCAAGAAACCAAAAATGGGGGTGGTGGGAAAATTCACATTGTGGGCCCAACCGCTGGCCCTCTGCAGTCCTCTCCGCTTTGACAACCCATGGGCTTTCTGACCAGCTTCATGCTCTTCCTTGCTGACAAGAGCTTTCCGGGGCAGAGAGGCACTGAAAATTCGCCTGCCTCTTCCCTTCCCTGACTTTCCCAACGTCCTCCCTCTGCTGGAGCAGCTGCGGTCCCTTCCTCTCACTCCTGAGACAGCTGATACTCTTCCCCGAGGGCATCGTGGCTGCTGTATGCGAGCGTCTCCTAGAGAGATGGAAGGGAAACATCGACAATGTTTGAGGCACTGATACAGCTATCAGCAGAAGTACTTATCACCCTGGGTGGCATTAGTCAATTATGACAGGCAGTCCGCTGGCGACACCAGACAATTGATAATAAAACATCATCTCTCCCTCTCTCTTTCTCTCTCTCTCTCTCTCTCTCTCCTTCCCTCCCCACTTTACCCCCGTTGCATATTTACCAACTCCCATCTCCCAGAACATGTTTTCCATTCACAGCTGAGTGCTTCAGACTTGCGGTTTGGACTGTTTCACAGAAGAAGAAGAAGAAGAATGAAATTTTACAGAAGGCCACCTTGGGCCTTTACTCCACCTGGACTTCAGCAATGATTTCTTGCAACATGGGACGACTGGAGAAATAACCTCTGGACATAGGTCTTTTTTGGCCTCTGCTAAGGAGGTAGAATTCTGTTGCATTGTTGATCCTTGGGGGAGTGTACATGGCGATCTTGTTTCTCCATCTTAACATAACATAACGGTCCCATCAAGGCTGAGCAAAAGATGAGTGGTAAGACTGAGAAAGGAGAGAGAAATAGAGAGTGTGACACCGAGAGAAGAAGAAGAAGAAGAGTTGGTTCTTATATGCCGCTTTTCCCTACCCGAAGGAGTCTCAAAGCGGCTTAGAATCGCCTTCCCTTTCCTCTCCCCACAACAGACACCCTGTGAGGTGGGTGAGGCTGAGAGAGCCCTGATATTCCTGCTCGGTCAGAACAGCTTTATCAGTGTTGTGGCGAGCCCAAGGTCACCCAGCTGGTTGCATGTGGGGGAGCGCAGAATCGAACCTGGCATGCCAGATTAGAAGTCCGCACTCCTAACCACTACACCAAACTGGGTGGACTGGATGGGCCAATGGCCTGACCCAACATAGCTTCTCTTTTGTCTTTAAGAGTAGAGGTCCATGAGTGGTCATTAGCCACAAGAGATAGAGAGAATTGTATGTCTGTGGCAGTGATCTTCTGTATTCTTGGTGCTTGGGGAGGCCACAGTAGGAGGGCATCTGGAATTCTGGCCCTGCTGGTGGACCTCATGATGGCACCTGGGTTGTGGCCACTGTGTGACATAGAGTGTTGGACTGGATGGGCTATTGGCCTGACCCAACATGGCTTCTCTTATGTTCTTAAGAGCAGAGGTCCATACATGGCTATTATGCCCAAGGTTATAGAGGTGACATTCTGTCTGGGGCACAGATGCTCTGTATTCTTGGTGCTCGGGGAGCAAGAGTGTGAAAGGACTGTGGAGTTCCAGCCTCATAGGTGGACTTCTAGTTGGCCTCTGGGTTTCAGCCGTTGTGTGACACAGAATGTTGGACTGGATGGACCACTGGCATGATTCCCTCATGTTCTTAAGGCCCAGAATAACTTCT
Source organism: Paroedura picta (assembly GCF_049243985.1). Lineage (NCBI taxonomy): Eukaryota > Metazoa > Chordata > Lepidosauria > Squamata > Gekkonidae > Paroedura > Paroedura picta. The sequence goes on from NC_135375.1 coordinate 397,085, forward strand.
GGGGCTTGACTCTGTCTGCTGCTGGCCTTCTGTGACCATCTACAGCAGTGGCAATTTCCCTCTAAGTCAACCTTTCTCAACTTTTTCAACATTGAGAAACCCCTGAAACATTCTTCAGACTTCGAGGAACCCCATAAGTGGCACGATCAGGCAGAATATGGTTGGGAAGCAGAGCTGTGGACAAGCCCACTTGGGACCCCTCCCCTTCCCACCCCCTCAAGGCCCATCAGTGGCCATTTTGGGAGGTGTGGGTGGGTCAACATGACCATATAGGGTCATATCACCAAATAAATGTTCAACCAATTAAAAATCTATAAAAACAATTAACTCTCACCCATTCAGGAAACCCTTCCAGGGCCATCAAGAAACCCATGGGCTTCACAAAACCCTGGTTGACAATGCCTGCTCTAAGCCAGACAGCCACTCCACCTCCTGCTCTTGGGAGACCTCCGGCAGTCCGTTCACCGACACTTTTTGACGTTGCCTTCATTTCCGCCATGGGTGCCCATACACTCTGCTACACATTTCGACAATTACGGCCTCTATTCTTTTTTTAAAAAAGAGAGAAGGGAAGAGAGCAATGGGAAAGGGGAAGGCGAAGGAGGAACAGGAAAATGAAGACGGAGGAGGAAGAAGAGGAGAAGAGCTCGGAATTATCACCGCCCGATGGAGACATGCATTTCACATCGCGGCCATGAATCTTCTCCCTCCCTGAGGAAGTTGGTTAAAAATTCTTTCCATTAAAAAAAAGAAGAAGAAAGAAAGAAAGAAACAGGTCCACAGGGACTCCAAATTCCACTTCGATTTTTAGCTGAGGCGTATTTTTCCCCCTTTTATCAAACACTTGGTGCTGTAATGTGATAAGGGCCCCCACACAGCCCATAAAGCTAATTTATCATCTGTAAGGTGTACAAAGAAAACGGGCACTGCCTGCTTGTCGGCTTGACATATGAGGTCATTTTTGCCGCTAGCTGCCTAATACCGAGCAATTTTATCAGCTATTTATATACATTAATTGCAGGCACCCATATGCTTGCCGCTGTATTTAATAATGCAGCAATGTTGAATATGCATCCCTTAAGTTTCGGCGGGCTGAATGCATCTTTTATTTAACTGTTTGCCTTGCCTTTTAACGTCCATTATTCAGCCGGCCGATGTTACCTTCCCTCTCGCCTGCGCGGACCCCATTTATGTTTCTTTAAATCTTGTTTGCCGGGGTGACAAAAAAGAAGAGGGGCGGTCGAATGAACACGGCCACCGCCGGCGTCCCCGAGGACACGGTGGCCGCGACCAACCAGACAAAGGCCAAGGACCACGTAATGCCGCTAAGGAAAAAGGATTAGCCTGTGAATGTCGTCCTCCCCCCGCCCCCCCGGGATCGTTATGCTTTCACGCTTGACAGTACCTACCTAAGAGGGTCTTCTATCAATACATGGCCGGAATTAAACACAGGGGCCCATCCTTGCCTGGAATGGAGTCTCCTGTAATGGCATTATCGACTCTGATGTAAAGTATCTTAAAAAAAATAATAAAATCACGTCTCACTCTTCTCCAGAGTTGCTCACATTAGCGTGAGTACACTTCTCAGGAGACATAAGGATGCAAGAACGCACCTGGGTGCATGAGACTGACTCATACTGAAAGCATCAAGGTCGGTATGGGTCCATCAAGGTCAGTGTTGTCTGCTCTGACTGGCAAAGGGTCTCCAGAGTTTCAGGCAGAGATCTTTCACATCACCTCCTCCTTGAACCTTTTAATGGGAGATGCTGGGGATGGAACCTGGGACCTTCTGTGGGAAAAGCAGATGGTCCAGTGATGAGATATGGCTCTGCCTAGAACAGACCAAAGGTCCCTGTAGAATTTTGTTTTCAACCACTAAGTACTAGATAAGGGCAAAATCCATCATGGATCAGATCAGTTGTCCATCGGGTCCAGGGTCCTCTTCAACACGGTGGCCAAGATGTTTCTGGGATAACTGTGAGAAAGGCATGGAGGTCCTAGTTTCATCCTGCTGTTTCCTCCACACTCAGCTGATCTTCAGAAGGTCTTCCAAAGATCTTCAGAAGAACCTGCCTCTGATCTTGCACATTCTGAAGACCTAACTGCTGCTGGTGCCCCCACCCCAGGGACAGGTGTTCATAGATACATTGCCCATGATGTGCCTTTGGGCCATCACAGTCCTTCTATGCAGATAGCTTGCAGGGCCAAGCCAACTGACTCATTGGCAGAATCCTAGAGTGGGAAGGGGCCATCCAGGACATCCATTCCAACCCCCTGTTCAATGCAGGATCAGCCTAAAGAATCCAGGATAAGGATCTGTCCAGCTGCTCCTTGAAGACCCGCAGTGAGGTGGAGCTCTCCACCTCCTTAGGAAGCCAGTTCCACTGCTGAACTACTCAGTCAGGTAGCCACCAGATCCTGCCATGACTTGCTTGACCAGAGTTCCAGAACTCTCCATGAGTATTGCTCCTCTCAGACCACCTCCCCCCCCCCCACACCAACTTTCTGTTCCCATGCTCTGGGCCAGATATCCCTCTATCATGCCTCTTCCTGTGTAGAGGTGCTAGCTATAAACAAAACTGTCCTTTGAAGATAAGAATTGTTCTGTGTGAACCCGAGTTGTGTATGGGTGGTTATGGTAGGGAATTTCCCCAATAATTGACTTTTGATTGCTGATATCTAGATGGTGCTGTTCTACACAAAGTTTGAACCCAACTGAGAGTCCTATACTCTGCTGCCCTCAGCCTTTCCTCCTAGTGCTTGGTCCCCAGATCATGGATCATCCTCATTGCTCAACTCTGCACATTCTCAATTTTGTCCATGTCCTTGTTGAAGGGAGGCCTCTAGACCTGCACCCAGGACTCCAGATGTGGTCTGACCAATATGCTATACAGTGGGACTGCAACATCTTGGAATAGGCTGCCTAAGGAGGTGGTGAGCTCCCCTTCACTGGCAGTCTTCAAGCAAAGGGTGGATACACACTTTTCTTGGATGCTTTAGGATGCTTTGGGCTGATCCTGCGTTGAGCAGGGGGTTGGACTAGATGGCCTGTGTGGCCCCTTCCAACTCTATGATTCTATGATTCAATGTGATGCCTCTGTTGATAAAGTCCAAGGCTGCCTTCTTTACCACTTCATCAAACTGCCTGCCTCTAGGCCAAATTTTCTTAAATGACCTCTTATGCCTCAATGTTGAATCCAGATCCATAATGAGAGATACGGGCCCAGACTTTTTGTGGAACGATTTCATGGAAACTCTGTGGGACACCACCCTGGAGGCAGGGCTGATTTTGTTACTATTTCCCCACTGAGTAGCACCATCCTGGGTCAGGGCTTTCAATCAGTTGGGAAAGATCTGCTGGAAGATGCAGGGTCTGTAGATAGCCAGTTTGGTGTAGTGGTTAGGAGTGTGGACTTCTAATCTGGTGAGCGGGGTTCGATTCTGCACTCCCCCATATGCAGCCAGCTGGGTGACCTTGGGCTCGCCACAGCCCTGATAAAACTGTAATGAGTTTAAACTACATGTAGAACGGTACCAGCTAGATATCAGGAAATAATTTTTCACAGTCAGAGTAGTTCAGCAGTGGAAGGGGATCCCTAAGGAGGTGGTGAGCTCCCCCTCACTGGCAGTCTTCAAGCAGCAACTGGAAGTTATTTAGCAAGGAGCGGTTGATGGAGAGGATGATTCTATGAAGGGTCAAGGGGGTGGCAGGTGACAGTGGATGAGCAATTGGGATGTGAATGTCCTGCATAGTGCAGGGGGGTTGGACTAGATGACCCAGGAAGTCCCTTCCAACTCTATGATTCTAGGATTCTAGGATCCTTTAGGCATTGAGCAGGGGGTTGGACTAGATGGCCTGTATGGCCCCTTCAAGCTCTATGACTCTATCTTCCATATGTGCAGAAATTGCTCTACCAATGAGCCACTGAGGGCTTTCCCATTACCTACTGCAAGGCCCTTTTAACTGGAGATGCCTGTGACTGAACCTCAGACCTTCTATATGCAAAGTGGAGGCTATTCTATTGTGCCACAGATTGCCCCCCCCATCTCCCCATTAAGTCATAGAATCATATAATCATAGAATGTTCTATATTCCATCAAGTGTTCTATATTCCATCACTTTGTCTTGTTCTCTCTTCAAATCCATCTAGGCTCATGACTATCATTGTATCCAGTGGCAGAGAGTTCCACATATTAACTGCACCTGCCCAGTTCCTTTTATCTGTGCTACTCAACGTCCTGGAAGGGTGTGCAGTCCTGCTATGCCTCTGTCAATAGAATATCTGATTATCCCAAATATAGAGATAAACCCTCATTAGAGGGACCCCATGACATCTCTCAAGGAATCTCTGGTATTTTGTATCTGTTGAGTCCGGAGGCATGCTGAAATTTGGCAGCTCAACCGAAAACATGGGGATGGAATGCTGTTAGAATCATAGAATTGTAAGGTACCTCTTGGGTCATCTAGTCCAACCCCCTGCACTATGCAGGACACGCATAACCCTATTGCTCATCCACTGTCACCTGCCACCCCCTTGAGCCTTCACAGAATCAGCCTCTCCGTCAGATGGCTCTCCAGCCTCTGCTTAAAAATCTCCAAAGATGGAGAACCCACCACCTCCCGAGGAAGCCTGTTCCACTGAGAAAGCACTCTGGCTGTCAGGAACTTTTTCCGGATGTTTAGATGGAATTTCTTATATCTCTTTCATACCCTTATCTGGGAATTCTTAAAATCTCTTTCATACCCTTCCAAATCAACTTTTGCATTCCCATAGAAAGCTGAGCGGCCCTGCGTCCTTTAATTCCCAAAATGCCCCTCTCTGCCACAGGGAGAGATTCCACTAATAGAATGAACTACCGTTTCCTGACATATTCCATGCTGCTCAGCACCCATCCCTCAGAGGCAGGATTTGCAAAGATAGCAACTCCCACGTGGGCACTAAAGTAAAGAAACAGCAATTCAAAAAAAGGATCCTTCCTTCCGCTCCCTTCTCAAGCTTGCTGTTGTAAAACGGTGAGTAGGTAGCCCCAAGCGAGAAGCCGGACAAAATGATGCAAATAAAGTACATTTGCATAGATCTGCTTATTTCACATCATTTATTTTACTTCAAAGAATCAGGTTTATTAGAGTGGGGAGGGAATGGTATGTTCTGGGGAAAGAATTTGGGAAACTTGAAAGAGAGAAATTTAGCAGAGACTCATGAAAACATGCTGTAGCTGTCCTTGGTCCTGATCTGTCAGGCCCATCACCAGCTAAGGAAAGAATTGTGCAGAGGGGCTAGAACTGAGCTGTCCTTGGTCCTGATACTGAAATCCCATCCCGAGCCAAGGACAGTGGCTGGAGCTGTCCTTGGTGCTGACCTTAAGGCCTATCGCTTAGCAAGGAAAGGCTCATGCAGAATGTCTGGAACTGTCCTTTCCCTGGTCCTGAAGTTCTATCTCCTAAGAAGAGCCCTGCTGGATGAGACCAGTGGTCCATATGGTTTATCCTCCTGACTTACAATGTGGCCAACCAGTTCTTCTAGAGGCCCAGCAACAGGGCCTTCCCCTGCGTCCTGGCTCTGGGATTCAGAGGCTTAGTGCCTCTGAATGTGTAGGTTCCTCTCATTTACCATGGCTAGTAGCCACCGACAGACTTGTCCTCAATGAAACTGTCTAATCCAAATGACTTATTCCTGTAGCCATCACTACATCCTCTGGCAGCAGATTCCATTTCTCTCTCTCTCTCTCTCTCTCTCTCTCTCTCTCTCTCTCTCTCTCTCTCTCTCTCTCTCTCTCTCTCTCTCTCTCTCTCTCTCTCTCTCTCTCTCTCTCTCTGTAAAGAAGCATTTCCAGCCAAGGAAATGGTTATTCAGTGTGAGAATGAAGGGGGGGGGGGAAAGCACAGACAAGCATAGAGAATAAATACTATGGTGTGGGTGGAAAGTGATGTCAAGTAGCAACAGAAAACTGGAGGCTTTTCAAGGCAATAGTGGTTCAGAGGTGGTTCACCAATGCCTGCCTTTGTGCAATGATCCTGGATTTCCTTAGTGATCTCTCCTCCAATTACTAACCTGGTTCAGTCCTGTGAGCTTTTGAGATCTGATGAGATCGGTCTAGCCTGGGCCATCCAGGTCGGGCATATAAAATCCCCTTTAAGTCTACCTTAAAATTGCTGCAAGGAATGGTCATGGCTGTGGCTTAAGAAAGCTTATTTTTGGGGGTGGGGGGGGGGTGAGGATATCCTCCATGAATTTTCTGTTAGGCTGACCACATGTCTGCTTTCATTTCTTTTTTCTTTTTTTGTGGAAAATAATAGGTCTTTATTGAAAAATATAAAACTTGCACAAGAAGAAGAAGAAGAGTTGGTTCTTATATGCCACTTTTCCTTACCCGAAGGAGGCTCAAAGCGGCTTACAGTCACCTTCCCTTTCCTCTCCCCACAATAGACAACAGACAAAGAGCAGGCTTTATGAAAGAAAGACCAGGGAAACTTAAATGCTGTGTGAATGTGATCTTGGAGCACTTGTGGTCTGTAAGCTAAATATGAGCAGTGTGATGCAGCGGTAAAGAAGGCAAGTGCAGTCTTGGGCTGGATCAACAGAGGAATCACATCAAATTCACAAGATGTCACAGTCCAGCTATGGTCTGACTCCAGCTGGAGTCCTGTGTGCGGTTCTGGAGGCCTCACTTCAAAAAGGATCTGAACCCAAATTCAGGTGGGAATTCCATTTTTCAACAGTGACCATATTTGATCCAAAATAGGAGAGTCTGCCTATCTCACACCCAGGTGCCAGCTCCCTTTGGTGATCGTTATGCATACCAGAAGGGAACACAGATAAGGGCCTACAGAGTCTCTCTATAGTGTAAAACATGGAGGGAGGGCTGATGGGAGAGGCCTCTGGTTGGCCAGCCCAACCCCAGGATCGGAGAAATGGCAAAGCTGGCATGGGCCAGACATGGCTCATGACACCACGACTTCCTCAGCCCTGGCTCCTACTTGGTGCAAGGCGCCCCCGTAAGGCCTGAAAGACAGAGCTCTTCTACCAAGCTCATGGTTGAGGTCAGCAGAAATAGGTCTAATACATCTGACCACCCTCATTTTCACTGGCCTTTCCCCTTTCACCCTTAGGAGACCAGAATTTGACACCAATTGGTTGCTGACATTTAGAGATAATTTTAAACTGTTTTAATGGTTTTAGTTAATATTATGTGCTTTCCTGTTTTAGCCTCCCTGGTATCTGCTGACTCAACACGATCAAAACCAATGGAGCGATGACCATGAACCAACTAGAAGAAGCAGCCAGAGACAGGGACGCATGGTGGAGACTTTCCTATAGAATCACCGAGGGTCGGACAGAACTGAATGGATATCATTATCAAAGGATGTCTGTGGACAGAATGCTGTACACCAACCTGAGACCAATGAATTTCAATTTCATCAATTCATTGATTGATTTGTCGATTAAAAGGAGAATGATTGCTGGTTGCCACTGTGGGATGGTATGTGAATTCCCTCCAGGCCAGGCTGAATTCTGGAAATCATTTGGGGATAAAATTGTGTTCACTGTGTGTAAGCAGGTAGTTGTGAATACCTGCATTGTGCAGGGGTTGGACTAAACGATCCTGCAGGTCCCTTCCGACTCTATTATTTGGTGATTCTTCTTCTTCCTCTTCCTCTTCTTCTCCACCTTCTTCTTCTTCTTCTTCCATTCCATATAAGTTAATATGCCGTGATTTCTCTCTGGAAGGAAACAGCTGGGTACAAACAGTTCAGTAAATAAATCCATCTTGTCAAAGTCAACAAGGACACAAGATCAGTCACTGGGGTTTGACTGTAGCAACCAAATGGAGCATGTGTCCAAGGAGGATGAGAAATAGCAGTTTTCCTGTGGGAGTAATGGGGGGAGGGGAGTGGGAGTGGGAGTGGGCAGCATGGCTCATAAAGGCCCTCTGGCTTAACCTCTTTCTTGCTAAATTGCAATGGGAGCCAGATGCTGTACTTTGTATACCACAACTGAATGCTGAAACACTGAAACGTAAGACCTCTGCTGAATCAGACCAGATCCACTCTAGCATTTTGTTCACACAGGGGTTAATCAGCTGCCTCTAGGAAGATGACTAGAACCAGTGGTCCCCAACCTTTTTTTGGCTGGGGACTGGCAGGGCAACTGCCCCTCCCGCACATTGCGCATGCGCACATGCGCACTGTGCGGCTGAAATCGCACATGTGCGGCACTTTCGCGCATGCGTGCATGCGCAAAAGTGCAGTGCATGCGCGATTTCAGTCGCACAGTGCGCATTGCGCATGCACAGCCGGGCCGCGTATGTGCGGTGCGTGGCGCGGCCCTGATTCCCTCTCCCCCCCTCCCGCAGTAAGAAGCTTCCCGGGCCGCAAGCTTGCGGCCTGGGAAGTTTTTTACTGCGGGGGGGGGGGGGCGGGGAGAGGGAACCGCGGCCCAGCACCGGGCCGTGGACCGCAGGTTGGGGACCACTGACTAGAACAGCATCCTTCTGTCCATGCTCCCAGCAACTGATTTAAGGAGACATGATACTTCCGGTCCTGCGGGGAATAGATATCCATCTCTTGGCATTGCTGAACAGAGAGACAGCTTGGTGCAGTGGTTAAGAGTGGCAGTTTCTAAACTGGAGACCTAGGGTTGATTCCCTGGTCCTCCATATGCAGCCAGCTGGGTGACCTTGGGCTAGTCAGTCGTGGGAGAATGGTTCACATAGAGCAGTTCTGTCAGAGTTCTCTTAGCCCTGATTACCTCACAGGGTGTCCGTTGTAGTTAGAGAAAGGGAAGATGGTTGTAAGATGCTTTGAAATTCTTCCAGGTAGTATAAAGGTGGGGTGTAAAGACCAACTCCTCTTCCTCCTCCTCCTCCTCCTCTTCAGCCAAACAGCAATAGTTTGTGTGTTTGTGTCTTTGTTTTAGAGCACAGATTACAAAAAACCCCAAGTTATTGGCATGCCCCGGTCAGGAACTAGCTTTTTGACTCGAGGTCCATCTTGGGGGAAAAAGTGGTGGTCCAGATGTTTTCACTTTCAACCCTCCAAAATACACAGCTTGGTGAAACACTCTAATAAATAAAATAAATAAAGTCTTCTTGCTACCCCCGCCTCCCAGTTCTTTTGCAGACTCTATGTGCCTCTGGATGTCGCTGGAGAAAGGCAAACAGGAGATCCCCAAAGGGCTGGATTTGGCCTAGTAATCTCCTGTGGCAAGCATGGCCAAACTGTGGCTCTCCAGATGTCCATGGACTACAATTCCCACGAGCCCCTGGGGAATTGTAGTCCATGGACATCTGGAGAGCCACAGTTTGGCCACCCTTGTCCTACAGAAATGTCCAACAATGATGATGGGAAGTGCTAAACAGTTACAGATGACTTCTGGTGATACCATTGAGTTTTCAAGGCAAGAGATGGTGATTTGCCATTGCCTGGCCACCCTGGATGACCTTGGTGATCTGACTAACCGAGGCCTGTTTAGTTTCCAAGACTGGATGAGATTGGGCTAGCCTGGGCCGTTGGGCTCATTGGTGGTAAAAAGTTGCCTCCAGTTGCAACCAGCTCACAGTGGCCCTATCGGATGCTCAAGGCAAGAGATGAAGAGAGGTGGTTTGCCTCTGCGTTTCCTTGGGCTTCCTTGTTCATCTCCCATCCAAGGACTCACCAGGACTGGTCCTGCTTAGCTTCTGAGATCAGATGAGATCGGCCTCACCTGGGCCAACCACGTCCAGGTGAATGTCAACCAACAGCCTGTGGAATATTTCCTGATCTGAAGCATGCCGGTTGAAGGACTCAGTCAAAGAAAAAGAAATCTTGCCCATCCCCGTCCCCCTTATTACTGCCAGCTAGCTTTTTGTAGCAGGTCTGTAGAAATGCTATGCTAGGAACGGAAAAGCCCTTGTGCCTTGTAGCACTCTACGGTGAACTTGTAAAAGCTATCCAGCAAGGTCAGAGAAGGGGACAGGAGGGGAAACAAACCAACTTCCTGCTGTAGGCCATGCCTAGAGCTTCTGAACAATGCGAGGTCTTTAATCATCCGCCTTTTAATTGACGAATCAATCAATTAATTGACGAAATTGAAATTAATTGGTGTATTAGCAGAGGCTCAATAGGGGTGCCTTTTTGCGGATCGCGAAGGAAGCGGACAAGAGGATGAAATTTAAGAGGTCATTGTTGCCCGCCCGTTGTTTTGGAGGCGAGTCTTTCTTCTTAATTCCCCCTCGGCCCATCAGAATGGAAATAACCTCTGGAATAAACAAGTCCTCTTTTTAATTTGCCTTTCCCGCTGATTAAAGAGCGCCCTTGCTGATTAACTGTCCCCCAGTGCTTAATCAACCAAAGCTATTTAGCCTGTGTAGGTGCCAAAAAAATTGGGCATCGCAGGATGGAGAAGGACTCTGCTTTCTCCAGCGGGTAACCTCCACTGTGTCTGTTTATGGTCATTTCACCCCACGCGTCCTCCGAGAGCTTTCTTTCTCCCCTCCACTTGATCTCAACAGCCTTGTAAGGTTGGCTATGCCAAGAGCTGCTGATTGGCCCCAGCATCATCCGCTGAGCTTGATAACTGAGCGGGACCTCCGTCCCCAATCTCCCAGCCTCAAATCACTTTCGATTTATCATGGCCTTATGAATGAATGACATCTAAAACAGCCTATCTTGAACAGCCTTACACTGGTCTTTGAAAGGATGCTTCAGGATGCTTAGGGCTGATCCTGCGTTGAGCAGGGGGTTGGACTAGATGGCCTCTATGGACCCTTCCAACTCTACGATTTTATGATTCTATGAAAGTCAGCATGGTGTAATGATTAAAATTAGCACCCTCTAATTTAGAGAACTGGGCTTGATTCCCCACTTCTCCTCTGAGCTAGAGCTATGAGAAGTTCAAAGGAGACTGGGAGCTATTTAAAAAAATGTTTCTGACTTCTGTAGGTCCCCTGGTAAATTACCATTCATTCATTCATTCATTCATTCATTCATTCATTCATTCATTCATCCATTCATCCATCCATCCATCCATCCATCCATTTTTTAATTTACATCCTGCCGCTCTCAGCAAACTGGCTCTTAGTCTAATGGTACCGATGCAGTTCTGCTGCACATCCTTGGGGGCCTCATGGATTAGTTATATCCCTTGATGTGGATTTCGATTTGCAACCACATTTGAAAATATTGTGTGAGGCTCTGTGCATTTTCTGAAGAGCGCATTTATTTGCTTGGTGGTCCTTCACAGTGAAAACGGAAAGACTTGTTTGCTGATGCTGTTTTGCTGATTGCAAGCTGATCGTACATCCAAACTGCTGTGAGAAACACAGAGAAGATTAAAGAATATAAACAAACAAAAAAAGGTCATTGCTGTGAAGTCACTTCTCCTGAACTTACTAAAGTGCTAATTTAATGTATCTCATGGTTTGGCAAACACAGGGTTTTTCCTGAAGCATCTACAGTTGGCGAAGTCTAAATTTGCAAAGGGGTCAAGGGCTGGCTGCTTAAAGAATAAATAGCTTTATTGAGAATTGAAACCCTTTTGTAAAGAAAAAGAAAGAGAGGAGAGAGATCTAGTAGTCTAACCTAGTGGTCCCCAACCTTTTTCAGGCTGGGGACCGGCGTCAGAATGGAAGGCGATTACGCGGCCGCGCATGCGCATCACGCTTGCGTGGCTGAAAACGTGCATGTGCGGCACTTGCACGATGTGCGTGCGTGGCCCTGCTTCCCTCTCCCCCACCCCCACAGTAAGAAGCTTGCCGGGCCACAAGCTTGCAGCCTGGTAAGTTTCTTACTGCAGGGAGAGGGAGCCGCGGCCCGGTGGTTGGGGACCACCGTTCTACCCGACTAACTGTTCTTCATCTGATGGCAAACAGGGAAGAAGGGTACTCAGACACAGGAAGTCCCCAATGGAGCCAATCAGGAGGAGATTATTTGAAAAAGACCAGGAAGTTGCATTCTAAATAGGCTAACAACACCTTTGCTCCGATGCCCCCTGGAGGGTATTCTTCACATATATTCATATAGTCTTCATATAGACACACTACATATGTTGCATATTCTAGCAGTATGAACCCCTGACCTCCTATCAGAATCCCGATGGGCCAATAAAGCCTCAGCACATGACGGAATTCCTACCCCACTTCAACAGCAATGCGCTGCAAACCACCCAAGGAGACCCATACCTGCCACGAGCAATGGCTCTTGGATTGAGAAAGTCCCTCCTTAAGTCTTCTGAGTCTTGATGGAAGGAAAGATATAGAATAATAGAGTCCTAGAGTGAGAAGGGGCCATCCAGGCCATCTAGTCCAACCCCCTGCGCAAGGCAGGATCAGCCTAAAGCACCTATGATAAAAATCCAAGAATCCTAGAGTTGGAAGGGGACATTCAGGACATCTAGTCCAAACCTCTGCTTAATTCTGGACCAACCTAGACCATCCATGATAAGAATAATAGAATCACGCAGGCCACTTCTAGTCCCACCCCCTGCTCAATGCGGGATCAGCCGAAAGAATCCAGGATATATCTCTATCCAGCTGCTGCTTGAAGACGGCCAGTGAGGGGGAGCTCCCCACCTCCTTAGGCAGCCCCTTCCACTGCTGAACTAGACTCCTAGAATCCCAGAGTGGGAAGGGGCCACAGAGGCCATCTAGTCCCACCCCCTGCTCAGTGCAGGATCAGCCTCAAGTATCCAGGAGAAGGATCTGTCCAGCCGCTGCTTGAAGACCACCAGTGAGGGGGAGCTCCCCACCTCCTGAGGCAGCCCCTTCCACGGCTGAACTAGACTCCTAGAATCCTAGAGTGAGAAGGGGCCATCCAGGCCATCTAGTCCAACCCCCTGCTCAAGGCAGGATCAGCCTCAAGCACCTATGATAAGAATCCAAGAATCCTAGAGTTGGAAGGGGCCATTCAGGACATCTAGTCCAAACCTCTGCTTAATTCTGGACCAGCCTGGACCATCCATGATAAGAATAATAGAATCACGCAGGCCACTTCTAGCCCCACCCCCTGCTCAATGCAGGATCAGCCGAAAGAATCCAGGACAAGTCTCTCTCCAGCTGCTGCTTGAAGACGGCCAGTGAGGGGGAGCTCCCCACCTCCTTAGGCAGCCCCTTCCACTGCTGAACTAGACTCCTAGAATCCCAGAGTGGGAAGGGGTCACAGAGGCCATCTAGTCCCACCCCCTGCTCAGTGCAGGATCAGCCTCAAGTATCCAGGAGAAGGATCTGTCCAGCCGCTGCTTGAAGACCACCAGTGAGAGGGAGCTCCTCACCTCCTTAGGCAGCCCCTTCCACTGCTGAAATGGACTCCTAGAATCCTAGAGTGGGAAGGGGCCATCCAGGCCATCTAGTCCCACCCCCTGCTCAGTGCAGGATCAGCCTCAAGCATCCAGAAGAAGGATCCTTCTAGCCACCGATTGAAGACTGACAGGGAGGGAGAGCTCACCAGCTCCTTAGGCAGCCCCTTCCACTGCTGAACTACACTGACTGTGACCCCTCCTCCCCATATAAAGGTTGAGGGATGCTGGCCTCCAGTTCTTCTTCAGCATCAGTCGCAGAGTAGCAGAAGACAGAAGCCCTTTAAAATCAAAATCCCTTCTTATCCAGAGACAGTACAAACATATCCAAATCCAAGAGACCAATCCATAAAGAGCAAGTGTATCCTAGCAAGCTCGGGCTAATTAAAAAGGAAAGAAATCCCTCCAAATTTAAATTAATTCCAGAGAGGGGCTCACCACCAGGTAGATTTCCCAGTTGTCACTGAACAATTTTGATTAATATCTTATCTCTGTCACAGACATAGATTTTCCCCGCCATTATCTTCTGCAGAGAGAAAGGGAGAGATTTGCACAGTCGAATCCTGCTGTCAAACCATCGAGCCATACTGTCCAACATGTACTTCCAAGATGTCAGCACTTTTGTGCTTTAGAAAAGGACCGAGGACCAAAGATCGCCACTGGTTTTCAGGGGAAGGGGTAGGAATTGGTTGGGAAAATTCACAGAAAGATGGTTATGCAAGAGCCCCATGTGAAATCAGTAAACTCTAGCCTGGAGGTTGGGAGGGGCTTGGACTCCCAAACTTAGGTTCAACCGAAGCAAATTAGTTTAGAAGTGCAATAAAATGAATCCAAACAGCCCAGTGAGGCCCCTGGTTTGGTTTGCTGTTTGAGGGTTTCAGAGGAGAGCAATGTTGATCTGATATAGAACAGTTAGATTCAGTCCTCGAATCCTAGAGTGGGAAGGGGCCGTCCAGGCCATCTAGTCCCATCCCCTGCTCAGTGCAGGATAAGCCTCAAGCATCCAGGAGAAGGATCTGTCCAGCTGCTGCTTGAAGACCACCAGGGAGGGGGAGCTCCCGCATGGCCTGTAGCTCCTCCAGGAGCTCATTCCACCAGGTAGGGGCCAGGACTCTCCAACCCTCCCAACTCTCAGAGGGGTTGTCTCATCCTTTACCTTCAGTAGCCCACCACCATCTGATCAGTTTGGGCCGTTCCATGCAGTGAACCTTTAAACAGCCATGCGGAAGAGCAGAGAGGAATCCCGGCTTCCTTTTGGGAATGGCCCAAACTGATCAGATGGTGGTGGGCGACTGAAGGTAAAGGATGAGACAACCTCTCTGAGAGTTGGGAGGGTTGGAGAGTCCTGGCCCCTACCTGGTGGAATGAGCTCCTGGAGGAGCTACAGGCCATGCAGGAGCTCTGGACATTCAACAGGGCCTGCAAAATGGAGCTCTTCCACCAGAAAGTTTTGTTTGCCCCCCCTCTTCCAGGATAGTGTGTGTATGGTGGCTATGGTTTCATCTACCCCCTCTTCCCACCTCCCTATGAGAAGGGAAAGGTATTTTTTCATTTTTTCCCCACTGTAATATTGGTTCACCATCAACTTCACCCATCCTCCCTGTCTTCTGCCAACACAGGGAAAACAAACAAACAAAAAAAACTTTATAAGTTTGGTTCTTGGTTTTTTCGCAGTCTCCATCTCTCAACTTATCGGGATGCAGCTGTGGAGAGAAAGGGCATTTAACCGCAGAGCCGATCCAAGAGGCAAACAAAATCTGCATGCTTTCTGCCAAGGGGTAGCCACAAGCAACAGATGGATCAGAGAAGCAAAGAAGGCTGTTTGGGGCAGGGACATTCAAAAGAAACCAGCCAGGAAGAAGCCCGGGTCTCCAAATGAGATTACGGGCAGAACGAGACAAGACAACGCAAAGCCGAGCCAAGAGAGACCCACCTAAAAGGAACGGCGGCACAAACCGGCAAGTTCAAAAGAACATCCGTTTTCTCCTTCTAAGCCGTAGCCTCAACTGCCAGGGGCCTCTTCCTTTGTACAGACTGGTGAGAAATGAGCACTAAAGACAACGGGACTGCTCCAGTGGCAGCAGGTGGGTTTACGTGGCCGAGCAGAGTGTAGGTGAGAACAGGGCCCCCACCTGTCAAGGGCCAGAGTCCCCTCTTGATTTCTAGAGATTCCGTCTGCAGAGCTAAGGTTTCAGTGGGTAATGTTGGCAGAATTCTTTCAATCCTGGGGCCTGGATGGAAATCCTGTGATGCTTTCTTCCTTATAAAGAAGCCCATTTTGACTGATCAGCTGGGATCAGGGACGCTATCTATTCCTGGGTGACCGTTTGCCTTTGAAGCGTTGATCAGGACCACCCAGGTTCAATTCTGCACTCCCCCACATGCAACCAGCTGGGTGACCTTGGGCTCGCCACAGCACTGATAAAACTGTTCTGACCGAGCAGTGATATCAGGGCTCTCTCAGCCTCACCCACCACACAGGGTGTCTGTTGTGGGGAGAGGAATGGGAAGGCGACTGTAAGCCACTTTGAGCCTCCTTCGGGTAGAGAAAAGTGGCATATAAAAACCAACGCTTCTTCTTCTTGGTGAAGGACCATCAACAGAACAGCTCTTGGACTTTCCCCACGGTTTCAGTTTGTCAGAGAAAGCCCCCGGTCCTTTCTCTCCCCACTTTGACTGCCCTTGCATTTCTCTCCCCCCTACTTTCGATGTGGAATAATGAGGTGGTACGTGGGGGGGGGGGAGGGGGGACTGAATGTCTTTAATCAACTGCAGAAACTCATTGTGCTATCTGGATTGCGCGCGTCTCCGGGCTCTCTGTCACTGTCTTTTTGCGGCGTCCATAACTCTGATAGATCTGGCGCTCCGGTGTCATGTCATTCTATTACATTAAACAATAGAACATCACAATGGGGTGCAGGGGGATGATGGAATGTTCCCTCTCTTCGGGAAATGTAAAGAGATAATACACATGTTTTCAGCTGGGAAAGCCGCTATTAGTACATACGGTGACTTTCCCTGATTAGGTTAGGAGGAATAAGATAGATACCCGGAATCGTACCGTTACGGATGGCGGGGGAATCGCTGGCACCTACCTGCGACTTGACAAATGCTGTCATGTCAAGAGAGGAGGGATTTCGCCCCGATCAAAAGTCTGCAATAACGAATAGGAAAGAGGGGAACAGAGCCTAAACAGGTGGTGGTGGTGGAGGGCACAGGGGAAGACTCCACAATTGGTTATTTACTTTGTTGAATAGAGTTGCCAGCCCCACCCAGCCCCCTGTTGGAAGCTGGGTATTGCTGACACCAGGCTGTGGCCAACCACATCGATCAGCTGGCTAGAGGGGGGACTTACCAGGAGAAAGAGGAAGGCACAGGCTATGTTGCTCTAGTCGCACAGGAAATGATGTCACCACATCAGCAATATCCAGGGGACACTCTGGTATTTGTGTGAAACCTCTGCAGTAGAGGAGATGACTGAGAGGGGATCTGATAACCATCTTCAAGTATTTAAAAGGGTGCCATATGGAGGATGGAGCAGAGTTGTTCTCTCTTGCCCCGAGGGGATGGACCAGATCCAATGGGATGGAATTAATTCAAAAGAAGATCTGTCTAAACCTTTGGAAGAAGTTCCTGACAGTTAGACCAGTTCCTCAGTGGAACAGGCTTCCTCGGGAGGTGGTGGGTTCTCCATCTTTGGAAATCTTTAAACAGAGCCTAGGTAGCCATCTGACGGAGAGGCTGATTCTGTGAAGGTTCAAGGGGGTGGCAGGTGACAGTGGATGAGCGACAGGGATGTGAGTGTCCTGCATAGTGCAGGGGGTTGGACCAGATGACCCAGGAAATCCCTTCCAACTCTATTATTCTATGATTCTATTATTAGCATGGGAGCCCCTATGCTTCAGGTCCCCCCCACCCCCAGGTAACTGTTTAGCGTGTCCACGAGTTATGACAGCCCTGGCTTCGGGAAGTGCAAAACAGTATCTTCTTCTCCTCCTTCCTCCTCCTCTGAATTGGACAGAGGCAAATCATGGGATGGATCCAAAAGCCATGAATGCATCTTGGCCCACTTTGAGACGCCAACGGGAAAGAAATCCCCTTCTGTTAGAACGCTCCTGTACCTGCCTTCAATTTGCAAAAAAAAGCAACACTGGTGCAGCCAAGAATGTAGATTTTAATGAGGGGAAATTCTGGTTGCAATTCAGCACCGAATGTCACTAGAGTAAGCCATTGTGCCTTGTCTGAAGTGGCTTCACAGCATTGCTGGCTAAAAGCGAAAATCGCCTCCCCTGGTTTGCAGAGGAAGGCCATTACAGCACTGAGTCATAGAGAGAGAGGTTTTAAAAAGAGTAGAAAGTAAAAGACCATAGACTACCATTTAATATTTGGATTCAGTACAGGCCTTCAAAGGCACCGCAGGCCGCCCGCTTTCCTTCTTCTGATGGTCTCCTCTGGTCGTTGGGCAGCTGGAGCTGGAGCTGGAAGAGGCTAGAAGGACAAGCTGGCTCTTCTCCTGCCTCTCTCTTTGCTTAGGGCCTTGTATTTCAGACATAGTTATGTTGGCAGAGATGAAATTGGCCAAGGAGTTGCGAAGCACCGGCTACCCAAAGGCGAAATCACTTTACTGAGAAGAGAAACTTTGTAAAAAAGAAAGGAGAGAGAGAGAGAGAGAGTCCTAACAGTCTACCTGACTAAGTGTTGCTCTGGAGGCAAGCAGGGAGGAAGTGGGCTCAAAGGAACAGGAAGTCTCCAATTGAAGAGGAGATTATTTGAGAAACATCAGGAAGTTCCTATTCTAACTATCCTAAATACACATCTCCTCTAATGCCGCCTGCCAGAGATTCTTCATATCCTGTTAAAACAGGCTCATTACAGACCTTTAAGAGTTTAAATCGGCCTTCCTCCAAAGAGCTTAAAGCCATGCAACTGGCCTGCCTCTTCCCCCACTGTATCACAACAGCCCTGTAAAGTATGTCAGAAGGAGAGAGTGACTCACTCACGTCTACCGAGTAAACTTCATGGCAGAGAGGGATTCAAAGCTAGTTCAGCCCTCTAACTGCTATACCTTGCGGTCAGCTTTTGTCAAAGCCTGGGCATAGGCAAGCTTTCCGGTGGAGCTGGATCCAAATTATAAAATCTGTTCCTAGAGCTACCCATTGTCCCGGACTGCACTTCCAGGCAGCATTTTAATCCCTTCCGGACTGCACTTCCGGGCAGCATTTTAATCCCTTCCGGACTGCACTTCCGGGCAGCATTTTAATCCCTTCCGGACTGCACTTCCGGGCAGCATTTTAATCCCTTCTAATCCCTTCCGGACTGCACTTCCGGGCAGCATTTTAATCCCTTCCGGACTGCACTTCCGGGCAGCATTTTAATCCCTTCCAGACTGCACTTCCAGGCAGCATTTTGGGCAGCATTTTAATCCCTTCTGGACTGCACTTCCGGGCAGCATTTTAATCCCTTCCGGACTGCACTTCCGGGCAGCATTTTAATCCCTTCCGGACTGCACTTCCGGGCAGTATTTTAATCCCTTCCGGACTGCACTTCCAGGCAGCATTTCGGGCAGCATTTTAATCCCTTCCGGACTGCACTTCCGGGCAGCATTTTAATCCCTTCCGGACTGCACTTCCGGGCAGCATTTCAATTCTTATTTTTCACTGCAATAGCAGAGATCATCAGGTGACCGACCTAGCAACCCAGATCAAGAGAGAGAAAGCTGTCTCCAACAGCCCTGCGTAGTAGGCTGCATTGGGAGCCCATGTTTTCACCCAAGGCCACACAATAAGCTTCATAGATGGGCGAGGATTTCACTCCAGATCTTCTGCTTCCAAGCTGGACTCGCATGCTGGTCCACCACCCTCCATTAAGTATGTGAGGAAGCAGTGGTGGCTACGCGAAACAGATGGGGAGAGCAGAAGGTGAGGGCGAGAGCATTAAGGCATGAGTAATAAGCACCAATCCAAAGCGTTATCCTGGGAATTCAGCCCGCACGGAGGTAATATTAACCACTTGTCTAAAGTATTTTTTAATAAAACAAAACCAACTTGAAAGTTTCAAGGACGAGTGGGTAAGTTTGATGGTGTCCAGGCACCGTAAGAAGCTCTGGCCGAGCTGAAATTTGCGCACGAGCATGGTTTGCACAGGCATGCGCCTTCCTCCTCAAACAGGCTACAGTCAGGCGCATGATGGCAGCGTTTAAATATGCAAAGGAATGGCGAAACACCGGCCTCTTAAAAAAGACAGAGCTTTACTGGAAAGTACAACCACCTTCCCTGTTTGATTCCCTGCTCCTCCTCCACATGCAGCCAGCTGGGTGGCCTTGACCTCTTCACAGCCGTGATAGTGCTGTTCCCACAGAGCACTCCCGTCAGAACTCTCTCAGCCTCACCCATCCCACAGGGTGTCTGTTGTGGGGAGAGGAAAGGGAAGGTGAATGTAAACAGCTTTGAGACTCCTTCAGGTAGAGAAAAGCGGCATCTAAGAACCAGCTCCTCTTCTTCAGTGATATCAGGGCTCTCTCAACCTCACCCACCTTACAGGGTGTCTATTGTGGGGAGAGGAAAGGGAAGGCGACTGGAAGCCGCTTTGAGACTCCTTCAGGTAGAGAAAAGCAGCATATAAGAACCAACTCTTCTTCTCTCTCATCCCCACCTCCCTGACAGGCTGAATGGAAGCTGCTTTGAGACTCCTTTGGTTAGAGAAAAGCAGCATAGAAGAACCAATTTTTTCTTCTTCTTCTTCTTCTTCTTCTTCTTCTTCTTCTTCTTCTTCTTCTTCTTCTTCTTCTTCTTCTTCTTCTTCTTCTTCTTCTTCTTCTTCTTCTTCCTGCAGAAACCGACTCTACTCCAAGGCTTTTCCACCCTCAGAAGCGGACGGACAAAATAACTGGACATTTCATGCTGTCATGCATCTGATTCCAGAAGGAGCAATCTCCAAGTTCTTCCTCGGCTCTTTGCTCGGCCACCCTCCCAGAGTCCTGGAGAGCTCCCCCGGAGCAAAGCCTGATAATGAGAGATGCTTGGATTCCTATTGAGCGTAAGTAATTTTCCCATTAAAACTTTGGCATGCCTGGCTCTTTGGAAGAGGATTGTTCTGACCCCCATCCAACATGGTCTGTTAGGGCTTCGCAGAGCATGTCGGCTCATGCCGAAGGGCCAGGGCTTAGGGAGGATGCAACTTTCCAAAAATGCGTACCGGGGAGAGGCATTAATTCAGTACGTGCAATCGGCTAGCATTTGTGGAGGTAGCTGCTTTTCGTTTTTGAGCTCAAATGTGGTGCTGACTTGATGCTCCTAAGGAGACCCTTCTGGGCACCTCTGGATGCCTACAACTTTTGATACCTGAACGAAACTGCAGGGAAATATGTTACTCCAAATGTCTGAGCATAATCTGAAGTCACAAGAGATCTTACAATAGGGGACACTCCTTGAAAATTGGTGTGTGGAGTGGGGCAACATGGAACATAGAATTAAGAGGGACTTCTTGTTAAATGTGCCGATGACACCAAATTGGGACAGGGTAGCGAACACCCCGGAAGATCGGGAAAGAGTTCAATGAGATAGGAACATGCTGGGGAAATGTGCGAATGAGAACAAGATGCAATTCAGTAAGGAGAAGTGCAGGGTTCTCACTGAGCAGCTCTTCCAGAGCTCTCCCAGCCCCATATACCTCACAGCAGATTTGCTATGGAGCAAAAGAAGAGCAAGGTGTTTGTAAGCTGCTCTGAGACCCCTTTGGGTAGTAAAAAGTGAGGTGCAAAAAAGCAGCTCTCCTCCTCCTCCTCCTCATTCTTGTCTTCTTCATCTTCTAGGTGCCACTGTACTCAAACTTTGCTATTTCCCATAGAGTAGGGGTATTATGCCAAGAAAGGTTTCCTGAATTTGAATCTGAGAGTGATGATGGTGAAGTTAGCCGGTCAGATATGTCTGACTTTTGCTGTTCCTATGGCTCAGCTGCGTCTAGTCAAGGCTATGGTCTTCCCAGTTGCAATGTATGGCTGTGAAAGTTGGACCGTAAGGAAGGCCGAGCGTCAAAGAATTGAGGCTTTTGAACTCTGGTGCTGGAGAAGACTCTTGCGAATCCCTTGGACTGCAAGGCGAACAAACCGGTCAGTCCTAGAGGAGATCAGCCCTGACTGCTCCTTAGAAGGCCAGATCCTGAAGATGAAACTCAAATACTTTGGCCCCCTCATGAGAAGGAAGGACTCCCTGGAGAAGAGCCTCATGCTGGGAGCGATTGAGATCCACCATGCTTCTTTGGTGCCAGGGATCACCAGCCAGTTGGGGGTGGTGGGGCATAAGGCTCTTTTGGGGGTATAGGCAGAGCGACAATCTCTCAGGTAAACAGGGCCCAGACCGTATATGGTCTTGAAGGTAAGAACCAAAACCTTAAGCGTAATCTTAAGGTTGGCTGCTTTAGGATGCTTTGGGCTGTTCCTGCGTAGAGCAGGGGGTTGGACTAGATGGCCTGTGTGGCCCCTTCCAACCCTATGATTCTATGATTCTGTGATGTGGAATTCAATTGGGAGCCAGCTGAGTTGTTGGAGTACAGGATCTTGATGAGGATCTTGTCCAGGTGGAGGCCATCTGTTCTCCTGCTCCTCAGATCCTCAAGGATGGAAGATTGGGTTTGAGAAGAGGTAACTCTTTGTCCCAGATGGGTAAATGGGGACCCCTGGCCTGTGAGTCTCCAGCCTCAACTGAAACGGGCTCCAGAGACCTTGTTTCCTGGTCCACTTGTAGCGTTAACATCTCAGTCATGGTCACCTAGAAGCTAGTGTTAGCAAAAAAATCTGTCACCTTCGCAGAAATCCCTGCTTAAAAATAGGCACCCTCCACATCTCGGTATTCAAAAAAGGCAATTAAAACTTTGTCAAGCCAAAGTTTTTTTTTCAAAGGCGACATCGGGAAGAGATTGGCACCTCCGTCTTGATCTCCGCTTGGCAGGGTCACCTGAAGAGAGGGCAGCCCACCGGACTCCAACAATCGGCCTTTGAAAGAGAGGTCCCTGTTTTCCCTTCAACCAAAAGGGCTCCTCTCCTGGCCTTTCTGCGGTGGCAAAGAGAGCAAATGGGGAAAAAATAATAATTGGGTTGTTTAAATCCAATTTGAACTGGGTCAACGGCTGATGTAGAGATATGGAAATCTTTTTTTTTTCTCCCCCACCCCTTTGCCGTTCTGGTCATCCCCCATGAAAGAGAGAGGTCCCTTCTTCATTTCTCCCTCCTTCCAAGGAGGCCTTCTGAACCCCGGTGCCCGTTAATAGGGGAGCACGTTAGGCCAGGTCACCGGATCCTTCTGTTTAGGTCTAAGAGAGACCCAGAGAGTTCAGTCCTTTTGTCTTCACGAAGAACTAATTGAGTCTTTACTTTCTCTGAAAGAGAGAATCTAACTTGTTTCATAAAAGCACCGTTGAGTTTTCTCACTATTCTTTTTTTTTAATCAATACATTGGATTTCTTAAATGTAACATGGTCATGGGATGTCTGATTGGATACATCTTCACTTTAATTTGCTGTGTGATCATACCATTTTGTGTGTCTCTCTAACACACCTTGGGTATTGAGATCTGCGATTGGAATTTGATACACGCATCCAGGAAGCTATTCTACAATTAAAAGAACCGTTGATGTGTTTCTGTGTTGGAAGATGCAAGATCCGTAGTGCTCATGATGCAGTGCTCTGTAGTGCTCAAGATGCAAGATCTGTAGTGCTCATGCTGTTTCCGTTGGCTGCAGAGGAGAGGACACGCAGTAATGGGTTTAAACTACAAGTACAACAATATAGGCTAGATATCAGGAAGAAATTTTCACAGTCAGAGTAGTTCAGCAGTGGAATAGGCTGCCTAAGGAGGTGATGAGCTCCCCCTCACTGGCAGTCTTCAAGCAAAGGCTGGATGCACACTTTTCTTGGATGCTTTAGGATGCTTTGGGCTGATCCTGCGTTGAGCAGGGGGTGGGACTAGATGGCCTGTGTGGCCCCTTCCAACTCTATGATTCTATGATTCCACAGGAGATTCACCTGGAGTCTGGCATCCTTATTCTTCTCCCCCAATTCAGTCTGGGCACACGCCCACAAAATTTGCACCATTTTGGATCTGGCGATTTGGCCACTGTTGATTCAGCCTGTTTAAATGCAGGGATGTGCGGTCCAGCTTGGACAGGTCTGAAAAGTACCCGAATCAGCATTATTTGGGTCCTTTTTGTCTTCTCCAAACTGAATCGCCCCTGACTGCTCCGGAATGCCCCGTCCCCCAATCCCACAACAGCAAGGGGCTTCTTCTAAGCAAATATTTATCGTTTCACCAAAGAGAACCGTTGCTCTGACTTACTTCAAGGCGGTAGCTTCCATGATCCTAGGCAGGTAAATAGATAAGTATGCCTAGGCTTCATATTTTTAATTTGTTTACAAAAACTTCACTCGAATCCTGTCTCTTCACACATTGTTGTTGTTGTTAGGTGTAAAGTCATGTCCGACCCATCGCGACCCCATGGACAATGATCCTCCAGGCCTTCCTGTCCTCTACCGTTCCCCGGAGTCCATTTAAGTTTGCACCTACTGCTTCAGGGACTCCATCCAGCCACCTCATTCTCTGTCGTCCCCTTCTTCTTTCGCCCTCCATCGCTCCCAGCATTAGGCTCTTCTCAAGGGAGTCCTTTCTTCTCATGAGGTGGCCAAAGTATTTGCGTTTCATCTTCAGGATTTGGCCTTCTAAGGAGCAGTCTGGGTTGATCTCCTCTAGGACTGACCGGTTTGTTCGCCTTGCAGTCCAAGGGACTCGCAAGAGTCTTCTCCAGCACCAGAGTTCAAAAGCCTCAATTCTTTGACGCTCGGCCTTCCTTATGGTCCAACTTTCACAGCCATACATCGCAACTGGGAAGACCACAGCCTTGACTAAACACACTTTTGTTGGCAGGGCAATGTCTCTGCTTTTTAGGATGCTGTCTAGATTTGCCATAGCTTTCCTCCCCAGGAGCGAGTGTCTTTTAATTTCTTTGCTGCAGTCCCCATCTGCAGTGATCTTGGAGCCCAGGAAAATAACATCTGTCACTATCTCCATTTCTTCCCCATCTATTTGCCAGGATCATACAGTTAGGGACAGCGATTTCATTGGCTTTCCGTAGACCTTCAGAAACGAACCATGTTCCTCCCTCCCCCCGCCCCGAACAAGAAGTCATTTGTTCTCACTCGCAAATTCTTTTCCCCCCTTTTAATCCTCTTTGTGTCGTTAATGCTGAAGAGTGATTAAGCCTTTCCTCCTACAGGCAGTGACCCAGTCCGCTGATGCGTTTTAATTTTTCATATCTACCCCTCCCCGGCTCCCCTCCCTACGTCAGCCGACAATACCCTCCGGTTATATATTGCATCAAAGGATACATTATGTGCTCCGTTCTACGTTCTGGATACTGGCTCGGGGCAAAGAAAATCTTGCAGCACGCCGCTCTGGAGCGCAAACCATTTTCCTTTAGTCAAATGTTTTTTTCTTAACTTGAAAATGTCAACACAATGAGGAGTCGTAAGATCAACTCATAAATATTCAAAGACTTTTCCTTAAAAAGAGAGAGAGAGAGAGAGAGAGAAATGTTACCACCAGCATTTTGCTAACTGCTTTCTCCCTAATCCTGATCTTTGCCTTGCACATCTCGTACTTAAACATTGTTTTAAGGGCTAAACAAACAAACAAACAAAAACGCAGGGAGAGGCACAATTTAGCTCCAGTGTAGATCCAGCTACAAACTTTGAGAAGCGGAGGCTAAGCAGAAATGGAGAAACCGTGTTCTGGGTACGTTGCGTCAGTTCCGATGGCATGGCAGCTCATGATACAGACACGTATTTGGTTTCAGATAGGATATTATAGAGCCTCTTGTGGCGCAGAGTGGCAAGGCAGCAGACATGCAGTCTGAAAGCTCTGCCCATGAGGCTGGGGGTTTGATCCCAGCAGCTGGCTCAAGGTTGACTCAGCCTTCCATCCTTCCGAGGTCGGTAAAATGAGTACCCAGCTTGCTGGGGGGTAAACGGTAATGACTGGGGAAGGCATTGGCAAACCACCCCCGTATTGAGTCTGCCATGAAAACGCTGGCGATACCTTTACCTTTACCCTATGGCCCCTTCCAGCTCTATGACTCTATCTTCCAAATATTCTTAAGGCACGATCCATGCACTGTTTGCTTCTTCCCTGTCATTTCTTGGAATGCTGCTTTGTCAACAGGAACTTCTAAAAGCTGATCCTCACTGCCACTTTTTATAAAATTCAAAAGAGTTAGGAGAAGAGCCTAATGCTGGGAGCGACTGAGGGCAAAAGAAGAAGAAGAAGAAGAAGAAGAAGAAGAAGAAGAAGAAGAGTTGGTTCTTATATGCCGCTTTTCCCTACCCGAAGGAGGCTCAAAGCGGCTTACAGTCGCCTTCCCATTCCTCTCCCCACAACAGACACCCTGTGGGGTGGGTGAGGCTGAGAGAGCGCTGATATCACTGCTCGGTCAGAACAGTTTTATCAGTGCCGTGGCGAGCCCAAGGTCACCCAGCTGGTTGCATGTGGGAGAGTGCAGAATCGAACCTGGCATGCCAGATTAGAAGTCTGCACTCCTAAACTCTACACCAAACTGGCTCTCTGTCGAAGGGGACGACAGAGAACGAGGTGGCTGGATGGAGTCACTGAAGCAGTCGGTGCAAACTTAAATGGACTCCGGGGAATGGTAGAGGACAGGAAGGCCTGGAGGATCATTGTCCGTGGGGTCGCGATGGGTCGGACGCGACTTCGCAACTAACAAAAACAACAACTGATAGCCTATTGCTCCATAGTTCTGTCTAAAGCCTTTTTGAGAGATGTCTGCAGCCTGTGGCCATCACTACCAACATGGCCATCTCCTCCAGAAGCAAATTCATCTCCTCTCTGGTCCCCAACTTTTCTTACTTGCTTCAAACTGAAATCGGCCAAGAACCACGGACGGGGAGCTTTATGAGGTGGGGAAAGGTGATCCATGCCTCAGTCTTTCAGGCTGGAATTACCTTCAACAAATGCTCAAGGCATCGTAAACAAGTGGCCTTTCCTTCATTAGGCCAGCAGTTTATGAAACTTAAGGCAGCGTGATTTGTTTCCCTGGGACGGGGAGAAGAAAAATGTCACATCATTAGATCCTTGTTTCTCTCCCGACTTTTTCGTTCCACGCTCGTGATGAAGACTAATATGAGAATCCGAGGGAACGGCGTTCCGTGTTCAGCACGCTGCCTATGCGCCGATTACCTTTATTGCAATGGTGCTTTAATTGATAATTTAATGGAATATTTCCCTCCCGCCTCACGATAGGTGCCGCTAATTCTATTAATTCACAGCAACGACTGCAAGAGCGTCCTGCTCAAATGTCTGTTTTCTTTGCAAAGGTGGAATCACAACAGACAAGAACTCAGGTGGTTTATGACAGATTACTGCCTTGGAAAAAAAAAGAAGAAGAAAAACCTTCCTGGCACTTTTATTGAGGATCAAGATGCTGCATTTGCCCGATTATAATAATAAAGCTGATGGTTTCCAATCTGTTTCGCAAACATCTTCTGTGTGGGGACATTTCTATTAAATTAACCAGCTGGTGAGAGCGGAGCGTTGTTTGTTCTTTCCTTTAAAGAACGACTCAGCGAGGGATATTAATTATTAAAAATCAACATGCTGTTTGGAAACTTTTCTTGCTCTCTGACGACAAGGGGAAGATCGTAGCGATGTCTCCAGAATCCCCATTTCGACAAAAGGATGTGGCAAAGGGGAGTGACAAAAAGTGCAGAAAAGCTAACACAATCGATCAAACCTTTCCCCAGCCAGGAAAGAAGAAACAGTGCAGGGGGATTTTCTAGATGGTTAATAATGCTAAGGGCCTGTAGCTCAGTGCCAGAATTTCTGCTTGGCATGTCGAAGGTCACAGGTTCAATCCCCGGCACCGCCAGTTAAAGGACTAGGCAACCAATGAAGAAGAAGAGTTGGTTCTTATATGCTGCTTTTCTCTGCCCGAGGGAGTCTCAAAGTGGCTTCCAATCACCTTCCCTTTCCTCTCCCCTCGACAGACACCCTGCGAGGGAGGTGAGGCTGAGAGAGCCCTGATTTTACTGAAGAAGAATAAGAGTTGGTTCTTATATGTCGCTTTTCTCTACCCGAAGGAGTCTCAAAGCGGCTTACAATCACCTTCCCTTCCTCTCCCCACAACAGACATCCTGTGAGGGAGGTGAGGCTGAGCCCTGAGATTTCTGCTCAGTCCAGACAGCTTGATCAGGGCCGTGATAAGCCCAAGGTCACCCCAGCTGGCTGCATGTGGGGGAGGAGCAGGGAATCAAACCCGGCTTGCCAGATTAGAAGTCCGCACACCAAGCTAGCTCTCCAGAAAAAGAGCTTCTTTTTTATATTCTTTACTATATGTCTCAAAGCAGTTTACAATCCCTCTCCCCACAAGAGGCACTTTGTAAGGTAGCTGAAACTGAGAGAGTTCAGAGAGACCTGGGACTGGCCCAAGGTTACCCAACAGTTCTCCTGTGTCTCAAGGAAGTTTACTATCCAAAGGATAGTTCCTCACAACAGACACCCTACGAGGGAGGTGAAGCTGAGAAAGCTCTAAGGGAATTGTGACTGGCCCAAGGTCACTCAGCTGGCTGTGGGAGGAGAAGAAGAAGAGTTGGTTTTTATACCCTGTTTTTCACTACCCAAGGGAGCCTCCAAGGGGCTTACAGTCGCCTTCCTTTCCTCTCCCCACAATAGGCACCTTGTGAGGCAGGTGGGGTGGAGAGACTTCTGAGGAAACCGTGATGGGCCCAAGGTCACCCAGCAGCTGCTTTGAGACACAGCAGGCCTGCCTTGGACCCGTCCCAGTTCTCTCAGAGTACTCTCAGCACCACCTGCCTCACCAGGTGTCTGTTCTGGGGAGAGGCGTGGAAAGGAGATGGTAAGCTGCTGAAAGCTTAACAGTGGTTAAGAGCAAAGGACTCTAGCCTGGAGAATCACATTTGATTCCCTACTCCTCCTCTACATGAAGCCTGCTGGGTGACGGGCTTGTCACAGTTCTCTCAGGGCTCTCTGAGCACCAACTGCCTTACAAGATGTCTGTTGTGGGGAGGGGAAGGGAAGGCGACTGTAAGCTGCTTTGAGACACATGAAGCCTGCAGGGTGACCTTGGGCCAGTCCAAGTTCTCTCAGGGCTCTCTGAGCCCCACCTACGTCACCGGGTGTCTGTTGTGGGAAAGGAAGGGTAAGCAATTGTGAGTCGCTTTGAGACTCCTTTGGGTAGAGAAAAGTGGTGTACAGAAACCAGCTTCTTTGAAGAAGAAGAAGAAGAAGAAGAAGAAGAAGAAGAAGAAGAAGAAGAAGAAGAAGAAGAAGAAGAAGAAGAAGAAGAAGAAGAAGAAGAAGAGTTGGTTCTTATATGCCGCTTTTCCCTACCCGAAGGAGGCTCAAAGCGGCTTACAGTCGCCTTCCCATTCCTCTCCCCACAACAGACACCCTGTGGGGTGGGTGAGGCTGAGAGAGCGCTGATATCACTGCTCGGTCAGAACAGTTTTATCAGTGCCGTGGCGAGCCCAAGGTCACCCAGCTGGATGCATGTGGGGGAGCGCAGAATCGAACCTGGCATGCCAGATTAGAAGTCCGCACTCCTAACCACGACACCAAACTGGCTCTCTACAGACTGACGTCTACAGCATTCTAACCCAGGGGTGGGCAAACTGTGGCTCTCCAAATGTCCATGGACTCCAATTCTCATGAGCCCCTGCCAGTGGCAGGGGCTCATGGGAATTGTAGTCCATGGACATCTGGAGGGCCACAGTTTGCCCACCCCTCTTCTAACCCATTGAGCCTCAGGGCCCACCCGAAAAACTCCAGGAATTTCCCAACTCGGAGTTGGTAACCCTAGCTAATCTGTACACCTGCCCTGAATTACAGTCCTTTAGCGCCCAAACAGAAAAAGCCCCTCTTCCCACACGTGCCGTGTGCTTAGCCGTTCCTTAACGCTATTAAGGCCGCGGGGGTGGCGGAATTAGCCGCCTTTCTTTCCCGTGACTCCTTTGACCTTGAGACTTCTAATGTCGTCTCTGACAGAATGAACATAATCTAATGGACAGCGGGGAAGAAGGAACGGCTGGGTACATCTGTCGTATTACCGGGCTGTCTGAACAGTCAATGAAGCAGGTAGAAACCATAAGAGGCCTGCTCGGTTTAGCTCCGGGGTCTGCAGAGAAGAATCGCCATCATTTATCTTTATTTACTGAACTCTGCTTTCTATTTCGGCAAAAAAAAAGAAGGGGGAGAGGGGGGGGGGAAATTGACAGGTTGACAAAAGCCGCACTCGCCGGTGCCCACCACAATGAGATACGTGCTGGCCATGCGCCGTGGGGGCCGGGACGGCTTTTGCGCCTCCTGTCCCTGCGTTCCGGGAGGAAAATGGAAGCCAGGTGGAAACACCTGGATGCTGGTGCTTACTGGACCTCTTCGTGCTCATCTGCTCAGCGGCGTTGATTTTGCGGATGGGCCAAAAATGGGGGGGGGGGGTTGTCCACAATTCAGAGCCAACAGCCTGTGCAAGCACTGGAGGAGTTGAATGCTCTCTTTCTTTAGAAATTAAGAACTGCCACCCCGAAAAAGTGGTCTTTCTTTCTTTCTTTCTTTCTTTCTTTCTTTCTTTCTTTCTTTCTTTCTTTCTTTCTTTCTTTCTTTCTTTCTTTCTTTCTTTCTTCTCCTCTCCTCTCCTCTCCTCTCCTCTCCTCTCCTCTCCTCTCCTCTCCTCTCCTCTCCTCTCCTCTCCTCTCCTCTCCTCTCCTCTGCTCCCCTCTATTCCCTTCCCCTTCCCCTTCCCCTTCCCCTTCCCCTTCCCCTCCTCTCCTCTCCTCTCCTCTCCTCTCCTCTCCTCTCCTCTCCTCTCCTCTCCTCTCCTCTCCTCTCCTCTCCTCTCCTCTCCTCTCCTCTCCTCTCCTCTCCTCCCCTCCCCTCCCCTCCCCTCCTCTCCTCTCCTCTCCTCTCCTCTCCTCTTCTCTCCTCTCCTCTCCTTTGTTTATTTTGAGATTTTTTTTAATACTGCACCCTCATGAACAGTCACCTCTTGGTGGTCCACAATGCTCACATTTCAGCAATCAATAAAAATCACCTCAATACAAATTAAAACATGAGAGCCACTCATGGAACTCTGCCCAATATGTTGACCCCTAATTATGCAAGTGGGGGACATTCACTACGGTGTAAACTTTCACTTTGGGACACCTGAGGCCTGCTGTGTAATCTTGGGCCAGTCCAGATCTCTCAGAGCTCTCTCAGACTGACCTACCTCATAAAGTGCCGCTTTCGGGGAGGGGAAGGAAAGGTCGCTTTGCACACATGCAGCCAGCTAGGTGACCTTGGGTATGTCTCAGTTCTCACAGAGCTCTCTCAGCCTCAAATACCCCATGGGGTGTCTATTGCAGCGAGGGAGATTGTAAACTGCTTTGAGACTCCTTAACATAAAGAATACATATAAAAAAACAGTTCTTCTTTTTCTATTGCTTAGTCCTTTAACTGACAATGCTGGGGACTGAACCTGGGACCTCCTGCATGCCACTTGGACACTTCCTCAGGTAATCCAAAGTGGAGTATGAAACACCCACTCTTCTTATTCCAAATAATATATCTGACATTATTATTGGGGACAATCTCAGCTCAAACAACATTGGTTTGGGCCAGACTGGCCTCTTTCCTTTCCATCATACCTTCCTTTTCTTCTCCCGGATTTCGGGAGGGGGAGGGGGGAGAGAGAACAGCTAGGCAGAATCTCTGCCCAGAAACCA
Source organism: Paroedura picta (assembly GCF_049243985.1). Classification (NCBI taxonomy): domain Eukaryota; kingdom Metazoa; phylum Chordata; class Lepidosauria; order Squamata; family Gekkonidae; genus Paroedura; species Paroedura picta. The sequence goes on from NC_135375.1 coordinate 428,132, forward strand.
GCTGTGCGTTTGAGAGTAGGTGGGATAGGCTGTGATCCGTGGTGTCTACTGGTTTGTAACATCTGAATAAATCCTTTGTGTTGAGTTATATCATCTTATGGGACCTCGTGTGAGTGGTGCTGCTGGTGAAGACCCGGTTCCTGTTGGCGTGGCCACAATCGTCATGCGTGAATTTTCTCCAAACGTGTTTGAGGACAGCCAAGGGAGTGTGTGGACAGAAATAACCCTGAACCCTGAGAAGGCAGCTTTGTTTCCATTTATTTTCTGTGGAATAGTATAGCAGTTCCATTTAACCTGATGGCGCCAAGAAATCTCTTGCGGAATGACTCCTTAGACTGGAGTTGCCAGCTGGGGATCTTTCAGCTATAACAACAACAACAATTGTAATTTTATATCTCTCCCTTCCTGGTTGGCTCACTGATATCCAGATGACAGAAATTACAGGACTCAGATATGATAACTCATATTCAGAAGATAGAGATCTTTAAGAATGTTAGTTGGTTTTTACACCTCAATTTTCTCTACCCCAAGGAGTCTCTGAGTGGCTTCCAATTGCCTTCCCTTCTTCTTATGCTCCACGAGGAAAGGTCCACGGAACAGAAAGCAGGAGCTTTAAAACTTTAAATGGCTTATGAGACCATGAGAACTGAGCTGGTTTGCAAACCGACTTCCTGGTTCATATTGGTGTATGGTTCAGTTGGTGATTAAATTTTTAAACAGAGGTTGGAGAGCCATCTGACGGAGAGGCTGATTCTGTGAAGGCTCAAGGGGGTGGCAGGTGACAGGTGACAGTGGAGGAGTGATAGGGAAGTGAGTGTCCTGCATAGTGCAGGGGGTTGGACTAGATGACCCATGAGGTCCCCTCCAACTCTATGATTCTATGATTCTATGAAGTCATGAACCAAACTGCAAAAATGCTGTTTGTGCCCATCTGTAATAACTTGTGTCTGGTGCTACTCTCGGAAACTGGCTTGCAGTGGTTCACAATATTTCAATACAAATACAGTACATTAAAAACCATTAAAATTCCCCATTAAACCCCATAAACAATATTAATAATAATAATTCCGGCGGCTGGCCACCGGTCATGGGGAAGGAGTGGTGACTCTCCTGATGGACTGAAATATTCTGTTGGACTAGCCAAACGGAGAAGGAGCTGCTGATCTCACTTGCTCTGGCCTCAAACAAAGATCCTAGATCACACCAGGAGACTGGCACACCAAGCTCTGTAGCACCATGGGGAGATTCCCAAGATGACCAAAATGATGCGTCTCAGCACAACACGGCTTTGTAGTAAAATTAAACATTAAAAAATCCGCTTTCTCCCGTCCTCTGTGAGAAAAATCAGGTTTCTTCCAGCAGAGAGGATTTGGGCCAGCCGTAGGCACCCCCCCTCCCCTCCTTTAGTTTAAAGATTTATGCACAGAATTTACCCCCTCCTCGAATTAATTCAGACACCAACAGCGTGAAGATGGAAAGGAAAGGACCCTATTAAGAGTTGATATTAAGTTAATAGCAGGTGACAGGGGTTTCATCAAAAAAACCCACGTAACACATCAAGGAGATGGAAATTTCAGTTCTGGTACATTACTCAGATTCCTTTGCCAGGGTCACAAGGATTATTTGTAAATTAAAAGAGAGAGAGAGAGAGAGAAAGAAAGAAAGAAGGGGGGAGAGGGAGAGGGAGAGGAAGGGAAAGGCTGTCTATCAAAGTCAGAACTGCATGTTGTTAAATTTGAATGCAGATGCATGGATTTGATGTGTTTTGCAGGAGGAGAGTGCAACTCCATTTTATTTTCATCGTATTTATTAAACATCCCTTTCTGGTGTTGATTTTTATATGGGTTCAATCTATTTTTTTACTTAAATTCTTGCTGCTCTTTCCCACTGGGATCACCGAGGCCAGCCTCTTCATACTTCTCCTCCACACGGGTTTGCTGTTGTTATTTTGGGCCAGCCTTGCTTAAAGGTGGTCAATGGAAGGAGCATGGCAAGGGAGAACCAACATGAGAACATCAGAAGAGCCCTGTGGGATTAGACCAGTTGTCCATCTAATCCAGTCTCCTGCCTCACACCAGTTCCTCCAAATGGCCAACCAGTTCCTCCAAATGGCCAACAACAGGGAAGAGGGGCCAAGGCCTTCATAAGAACCTCAGAAGAGCCCTGCTGGATCAGACCAGTTGTCCATCTAGTCCAGCATCCTGCCTCACACAGTGGCCAACCAGTTCCTCTGGAGGGCCAACAACAGGGCAGAGAAGCTGAGGGCTTCCCCACATAAGAACATCAGAAGAGCCCTGCTGGGTCAGACCAGGGTCCATCTGGTCCAGCCTCTCTTCTCACAGAAAGGCCAATGAATTCTTCTGGAGGGCCAATAACAAAATGAAAATGACTTTTGCTGGGATACATATATATTCAAGTATTTACATTTCTAACTTCGTAACTAATCTGAATTCTGTCACCATTGGTGACTATTCAGGACTGTACACTTTCACCATTCCTGTATTATCGCTGTCGCTTTTGGTAAATGGGGACTGTGATATAACGAAAATACCAAAAGGAAAATGAAATCAGGAAATATTTCTCAGTGGAGTATGATGCTATGAACTCCATCCTCCAAAGCAGCCCTTTTCTCCAGAGGAACTGGCCTCTTTAGTCTGCTGATGACTGCTAGCAGGATTTATTTAGGATGCTTTAGGATGCTTAGGGCTGATCCTGCGTTGAGCAGGGGGTTGGACTAGATGGCCTCTGTGGCCCATTCCAACTCTATGATTCTATGATTCTATCTATGATTCTATTTGCTTGTTCATACAAACCTTCTTATATTGGGCCACCAGTGGTAGGATGGAGGGGTAAAGTTGACAGATCCAGGTTAAGATGCTCCTTTTGATTTAGGGATGGGGTCTGGGGAGGCTAGGGACTTCACTGGGATACAGTGTCATGGAGTCCCCCACCCAGGGCAGCCATCTTCTCCAGGGGAACTGATCTCTATCATCTGGAGAAGAGTTATCATTCCGGTGGATCGCCAGGTCCCACGTGGTGACTAGCATCCCTCCCCTCCCCCTCGCCAGAACACATGGTGTGCTTTCTTTGCGCAAATCAGCAGGAGGTCTCTGAATCATCTTCCCGGCGTGGACTTTTAAGCCACTTCTGTAAATATTTTTTTAAAAATCACACCAATGAAGAAATGTAGGTGGTGCCAACAACTTAGTGAGATTCATCCACAAAGGAAGGGGGTAGCTGGGGGTTGGAGGGGTGATAGTAACACATCTTACACATTTCTCATTTTGCTGCAAAAAAATGCCTGCCTGTATCCTGGCAGTTCCTGGAGACCGAAAAGAATGGCCTGTATGGAGATACCATCTCCATGAATCATTCGTATTACAGCCTCCTATAAATCCAGCTGTGTGCCTGCCCGGCAGTGGAGCGGCTTCCTTGGAGGTTGTCAGATTGAATAGATACGGACATCCACTGTCCTTTCCAGCTTACCAGACTGAATGCAGACCAGATTCCCTGCTCTTTGCTTCTAATTTGAATCTAAGAACATCAGAAGAGCCCTGCTGGATCAGTCCAGTGGTCCGTCTAGTCCAGTATCCTGACTCACACAGTGGCCAACCGGTTCCTCTGGAAGGACAGCAACAAGGCAAAGAGGGTGAGGTCTTTAAATAACATTAGAAGAGCCCTGCTAGATCAGACCAGTGATCCATCTATTCCAATATAGTCCAATATCCTGTTTCAGACAGTGACCAAACGGGTCCTCTGGAGATCCAACAACAGGATATAGAGGCTGAGGCCTTCCTAAGGACACAAGAACACTGCTGGATCAGACAAACAACAAGGCTGGATCAGATCAGTGGTCCATCATGTGTAGCATCCGGTCTCATATAGTGGCCAGTCAGTTCCCGGGGAGGGCCAACAACAAGGCAGAGAGGGAAAGTCCTTCCCCTGATAAGAACATCAGAAGAGCCCTGCTGGATCAGACCAATGGACCATCTAGTCCAGTGTCCTTCTCACACAGTGGCCAACCAATACCTCTGAAGATCCAACAACTGGGCAGAAAGGCTGAGACCTTCATAAGAACATCAGAAGAGTCCTGCTGAATCAGACCAGTGGTCCATCTATTATTATTATTATTATTATTATTATTATTATTATTAGTAATAGTAATAGTAATAGTAATAGTAATAGTAATAGTAATAGTAATAGTAATAATACCCTCTGCTATCAGCAAGCTGTCTCATGGCGGGTTACACAATAAAATCCCACATAAATACAGTTAATAACCCCCTTAAAATACAAACCCCAGTGGCGAAAACCCTATCCTCCCACCCCCACAACAACTAGCCCCCTCTCAGTGCTCCATGGAGGGATTCTACAGATGCTGGTGGTCCACCACAAACAGTGGACTGGCCGGATACAGTCTTTCCTGGAGGTGTCTATCCAATCTTCCATGCCCTGGCCTCAACCATAGACCCGGCAGAAGAGCTCCATTTTACAGGCCCTGAAGAACACAGAGAGTTCTCTCACGGCCTGCAGCTTTTCCGGGAGCTCATTCCACCAGGTTGGGCCCAGGAACGAAAAGGCCCTGGCCCTGGTTGAGGCCAGGCAAGCTTCCCAAGGGCCAGGGACCATCAACAAGTTGGTACCGGCAAAGCATAAAGCCCTGGGGGAGGGGGCCAAGGGTGAAAGGCAGTCCATCAGATATCTGAGGCCCAGACCGTGAAGGGCCTTGAAGGTCAAAACCAGAATCTTGAGCCTGACCTAGACCACAACCAGTAACCAATGCAGCTACCACAGCACAGGCTGGATATGGGCCCTCCGGCACAGAACGGTAATACGAAAATCGTCGTACGAACAACAGGCAAAAGGCCCGGTTCAATTCGGCTTGCGGCAACATCGGATACGGAATCCTTCATCGGCGTTGATGTTTTAAGTGCAACCATAACTTTCCGTCTGTCTTCTGTCCCCCTGTACTGGGTGGGGGCCGAGCGGACATTTCTGAGTAATACAGTAATTATGCGGTTATTAAAACCAGCAATCATCCCGGAAATATCCAGGGCTGGGGAGAAAGAAGGAACAAAAACCTCATCTAGGGGAGAATATACGGGCACGGTAAAAAAAACAGAGCTCTCCAATTGTCTGCGTACGGACGGGGCAAGAAGAAGAGAAGGGGGCCGAAAGTACGCTGAAGATCCCGTGGAGACCTTCGCAACTCATTAAGAAGCGATGAACTCCTCCATCAGGAGAAAAAGAGATCTGTTCTAAGCCCCAAGTCCCTCCCAGGAGGCACTTAAAAAGGAAGGATGCTTTAGGATGCTTAGGACTAATCCTGCGTTGAGCAGGGGGTTGGACTAGATGGCCTGTATGGCCCCTTCCAACTCTATGATTCTATGAAGGCGGCTTTGTGGTGCGCATCATGTACATCAGGGGTAGTCAACCTGTGGTCTTCCATATGTTCATGGACTACAATTCCCATGAGCCCCTGCCAGCGTTTGCTGGCAGGGGCTCATGGGAATTGTAGTCCATGAACATCTGGAGGGCCACAGGTTGACTACCCCTGATGTACATGACAAGGGACCTGGAGTTTCTTTTCTTCGCAAACAGCTTTGCTTCCTCCTCCTCCTCCTCCTCCCCCACCCCCACTAGGTTTCTCATCCCATTTTAATTTGCTATCAAAGTAATCTCCTCTCCCACCTGGAGCCGCACCGCGGCTTCCTTGTCAGGTAAGCTGGCAGGTTGTTCACGTTGAATAGTGTTCGGCAACGCTCACCTGTTCCAGGTGCCAGGAGCGAAGAGAAGGTGGTGGGTTTGATGGGACTCCCCCCTCCTCCTTTCCCCACAGATGAAGAATGGTTGCAAGGAATATGCAGGCATGGCTTTTTTCACCCCCCTCCGCCCCCCCCCCCCCAGTTCCAGGCAGGTGTCAGAAGCGACAAATGGTGTAAAAATGGGAGACAACAACCTGTTGTGGACCAGCCAGCTTTGGCAATGCAGGAGACCCCTCCGAGGAAGAGGAGGCAGTGAGCAGTCTTGACCTGCAGGCAGAGATGCTGCAGGAAGAGGCTGTCTCGGAGGAAGAAGAAGAAGGAGAAAAAGAAGATTTCCAGTACTTGAAGGAGTCTCAAAGTGGCTGACAATCTCCTTCTCTTATGAGGTAGGTGGGGCTAAGAGAGGTCAGAGAGAACTGGGATTGGCCCAAGGACATCAATCTGGCTGCTTGTGGAGGTGTAGGGAATCAAATCTGGTTCGCCCGGTTAGAGGCTGCCTATCTTAGCCACGACACCATGCTGGATGGAGCCAGACATGGAAATGCAGCTGGATACAAGTGCAATGGCAAGCCGGCCCTTCTTCTTCAATAATCTCAGGGCTCTCTCAGCTTCACTTCCCTCACAGGGTGCCTGTTGTGGGGAGAGGAAAGGGAAGGCGACTGTAAGCTGCTTTGAGACTCCTTCGGGTTGAGAAAAGCGGCATCTAAGAACCAACTCTTCTTCTTCAGTAATCTCAGGGCTCTTTCAGCCTCTCCTCCCTCACAGGGTGTCTGTTGTGGGGAGAGGAAAGGGAAGGTGACAGTAAGCCGCTTTGAGACTCCTTCAGGTAGAGAAAAGCGGCATCTAAGAACCAACTCTTCTTCTTCTTCAGTAATATCAAGACTCTCTCAGCCTCACCCACCTCACAGGGTGTCTGTTGTGGGGAGAGGAAAGGGAAGGTTAATGTAAGCCTCTTTGAGACTCCTTTGGGTCAGTGACTTCTCTTCATTGGCTCTTGGCCAAGGCAGCTCAACAGCCTTCTTGCCCACATTAGAACTGAATACAGATGTCCCCAGTTCACGAGCAAGAGCATAAAAACACGCACCACCCAATAATCCTTAGCCTAGTATTAACTGTAAGCGCGAGAAATTATTAACAGCATGACTTAAAAAGGATTGCTCTCTTCTTTGTCTTCTAAGCAAGTCCTCCAAAAAAAAAAAGCTCCATAACACTTGTTTTCCTACTTCCCCCTAAGTCATTCCTTTTTAAAAATCGCCTTTTAAAAATCAACCCGCATATTCAAGACAATCCATTGCAAAATACACTTTGATAATTTTACGAGAAAGGTTCAGTTCATTTAGTAAAAGACCACTTTGTTTGCTTGTTTTATTGTTCCTACCACTCTGTGTCATAAAAAAAACAAAAAAGCTTTGGTAGAAGTGGGGAAAATGCATTATGGGCTTTTTGTAAGTACTAATGATGGTGAATGGATGGGAAACTAGATTAGTATAATTGGACAGCCAATCTGAACAGTTAGTAGTAAATTACAGGAATTTTAAAAAAACAAGAAAGGAAAGGGAAAAAAAAAAGATTGCATGTCAAGACAGTAGAATAGGGAAGACTTATTTTTCCCAAGACTAACGTTGGATGTCATTCTGCAGTTCTTTTTGATGAGATTCCAGGGGCTTCACTCAGCAGGCAGTGTGATGCAGCGGTAAAAAAGGCGAATGCCATTTTGGGCTGTATCAACAGGGGCATCACATCAAAATCACAAGATGTCATAGTCCCATTGTATACGGCACTGGTCAGACCACACCTGGAGTACTGTGTGCAGTTCTGGAGGCCTCACTTCAAGAAGGACGTAGATAAAATTGAAAGGGTACAGAGGAGAGCGACGAAGATGATCTGGGGCCATGGGACCAAGCCCTATGAAGATAGGTTGAGGGACTTGGGAATGTTCAGCCTGGAGAAAAGGAGGTTGAGAGGGGACATGATAGCCCTCTTTAAGTATTTGAAAGGTTGTCACTTGGACGAGGGCAGGATGCTGTTTCTGTTGGCTGCAGAGGAGAGGACACGCAGTAATGGGTTTAAACTTCAAGTACAATGATATAGGCTAGATATCAGGAAAAAATTGTTCACAGTCAGAGTAGTTCAGCAGTGGAATAGGCTGCCTAAGGAGGTGGTGAGCTCCCCCTCACTGGCCGTCTTCAAGCAAAGGTTGGATACACACTTTTCTTGGATGCTTTAGGATCCTTAGGGCTGATCCTGCGTTGAGCAGGGGGTTGGAGTAGATGGCCTTTATGGCCCCTTCCAACTCTATGATTCTATGATTCAATTATCACACCAGTTCTAAAAGGTAAAATCCCCATATTACTCTGCTATAGAAGCTTGCCAGATGCTCCTGGGTCAAGACTCACAGCATATCATAAGAACTTAAGAGAAGCCATGTTAGATCAGGCCAAAGGTCCATCTAGTCCAACTCTCTGTGTCACACAGTGGCTGAAACCCAGGTTCTATCAGAAGGTCCAATTGTGGAACCGGAACTCCAGAAGCACTCCCAGTGCCCTCCACCCCATAAGCACCAAGAACACAAAGCATCACTGCCCCACACAGGGTGTTCCATCTATACTTATAGTCACTGATGGACCAATGCTCTTAAGAACATAAGAAAAGCCATGTTAGATCAGGTCAATGGCCCATCCAGTCCAACACTCCATGTCAAAATCCAGAGGCCATCAGGAGCTCCACCATCAGAGCAAAACTCCAGAAGCTCTCCCACTCTTGCCCTCCAGGGAGTTAACAGAGACCAAGTAGTAAATGATGTACAACGCCTCAGTGCCTCACTGACAGAGTAGCTTCTTGGCACACAGAAGGTCCCAGGTTCAATTCTCAGCATCTCCAGTTAAAAGTGCCAGATGGTAGGAGATGTGAAAGACCTTAGTGGCTCATTTGCTTGGCCGCTTTGAGCCTCCTTCAGGTAGAGAAAAGCAGCCGATAAGAACCAACTCTTCCTCTCTTCTTCTTCTACTGGATCAGCCAACCAGTAACTCTGGAGGGCTAACAACAGAAGAGGCATAGGCCTTCCCCTGATTCTATCTTCTGACTCATGCCTTGAATAAATCTTTGTTGGTCTTAAAGGTGCCACGGGACTCTGATTTTGTTTTGTTGTGCTGCTTCAGACCAACATGGCAACCCACTCGAATCTGTCTTAACTGTGGGAAAAGTTTTAGTACTAATTCAGAACTCTCAATGCACCGAAAATGCCACAAAGAAGCTAGGCCACATCAGTGTGTGGCCTGTGGGAAAAGCTTTAAGAGGAGAAGTGAATCGACACTGAAGAGTTCACGCTAACTACACATCTCTGATGCTTCCTGCAGGACATTTGGGGGATTTGATGTTTGTAATTTATGTGATCTTGATGGTTTTATGTGGTTTTATGAAGTTTTAATAGTTTTTTTATTGGATGTAAACCACCTCGAGCCAGCACGCTGGGAATGGTGGTATATAAATGTGATAGATAGATAGATAGATAGATAGATAGATAGATAGATAGATAGATAGATAGATAGATAGATAGAGTCCCCCTTCCAGTTTGGTATAGTGGTTAGCAGTGCGGACTTCTAATCTGGCGAACCTGGTTTGATACTCCACTCCTCCACATGCAAACAGCTGGGTGACCTTGGGCTCGCCACAGTGCTGATAAAACTGTTCTGACCGAGCACATATATCAGGGCTCCCTTAGCCTCACCCACCCCACAGGGTGTCTGTTGTGGGGAGAGGAAAGGGAAGGTGATTGTAAGCCACTTTGAGACTCCTTTGGGTAGAGAAAATATAAGAACCAACTCTTCTTGTTCTTCAAAGCAGCCATTTTCTCCATGTGGCTTGATTTCCGTTACCTGAAGATCAGTTGTCATCCCAGGAGAACTCCAGCCACCACCTGGAGGATGGCAAGCCTAGGTGATCCATGCATCCATCACAAAGAGAACCAGGGCTGGGCTGGCATCGGAGGATCTGGCAACAGAAATGTTAGCCCCAGCATGTTTCATTGGAGGCAAAGAAATCAAATTACTCTTCCTTTCCCGAAAGCCAAAACCCACAATGAGCCTTCCTGATTGTAGCAAATTAAGATTTTAATGGTGCCTTCAGGGTGGGCTCATGAACTTGTAACCCTCCTGTTTACTTATCCGTCTTCCCACAACTTTTTGGCTTCTAATTGCTCTCTTCCTCCCTGGCTTGTTTACTTGCCCGCCTCGCCTGCCTCCCTTTTTGCTGGAGGGCATCGTTTCTCCTGAGCTTGATGAGTTCCCCTCATTGTCGCTTATTAAATGTTTCACCTCTTTCCCCCTCCCTGCTCCCACCCTGCCCTTAAAGCTTGGATCTGTGCGGAGGGTGAGAAAGCCATAAATAACGGCTGCATTTGATCCAACAGGTGGAAATTTGGAGTAGAACTAGAATTTGGAGTAGAACAGGAGTAGAAGAAAAGAAGATGCCCGCTGGATCAGACCACTGGTCCATCTTGTCCACTATCCTGTCCCACAGAGTGGCTGACCTGGTGATCCATCAACAGGACAGAGAGGTCGAGGCCTCCATAAGGACATCAGAAGAGCCCTGCCAGATCAGACCAGTGGTCCATCTAGTCCAGCATCCTGTCTCACACAGTGGCCAATCAATTCCTCTGTAGGGCCAACGACAGGGCAGAGAGGTGGATCAAGGCCAAATAAGAGCCTAGGAAGGTCTTGCTGGGTCAGACCAGTGATGGTCCATCTAGTCCAGCTTCCTTTCTCACACAGTGTCCACCCAGTACCTCTGGGGGTCCAATCACAGGGCAGAGATGCTGAGTTGCCTCCTGGCTCTGGGCTTCAGACAAAAATGGCATTGTGAAACGACCTGACATTTGTTTTATTTATATTTATATGCCACTCTTCCCCATAGGAAGAGCCTCTTGTGGCGCAGAGTGGTAAGGCAGCAGTCTGAAAGCTTTGCCCATGAGGCTGGGAGTTCAATCCCAGCAGCCGGCTCAAGGTTGACTCAGCCTTCCATCCTTCCGAGGTCGGTAAAATGAGTACCCAGCTTGCTGGGGGGTAAACGGTAATGACTGGGGAAGGCACTGGCAAACCACCCCATATTGAGTCTGCCATGAAAACGCTGGAGGGTGTCACCCCAAGGGTCAGACATGACTCGGTGCTTGCACAGGGGATACCTTTACCTTTACCTTTACTTCCCCATAGGCTCAAGGCAGCTCACTGATGGTTAAAGTGCAGCACAATACCTAACAGAATAAACACTATAAAATTTAAAATTCAATTCGACATTACTTGAAGACAAACAGTAGCACCAATCTGCAGAATCCATCTCCCATGTCAAGGGGTGGAGAAAGCGGGTTGAAAATGCAATCTTCAATGAGATTTAATTGACGGTGAGGGGGAACTCATATCATTCTATACATAGTTTAAACCCAGGTAATATAAAGTTAGGTGAGATGGAATTCTTCAGAGGGGGGTGTCTTGACCATCCTAACACACCCTATATTGAGGGAATGAGAGCCAGCTTGGTACAATGGTTAAGAGCGGCAGGCTCTAATCTGGGCTGCTGGGTTTGATTCCCTGCCCCTCCACATGCAGCCAGCTGGCTGACCTTGAGCTAGTCACAGTCACATTAGAGCTGTTGCAGTTCTCTCGAAGTTCTCTCAGCCCCACCTGTCTCACAGGGTGCCAGTTGTGGGAAGAGGATGGGAAGCCACTTTGAGACTCCTTTGGGTACTGAAAAGCAAGTTACAAAAACCAACTCTTCTTCTTCTTCTTCTTCTGGATTTCTCTTCCTGATCTTTTCCCTCATAGAATCCTAGAGTTGGAAGGGACCTCCAGGGTCATCTAGTCCAATCCCCTGCACAGTGAAGGAACTCATAACTACCTGCCCACCCACGGTCACCCCAATTTCATGTCCAAGTGAACTCTCCACAAAAAATCTCCAGTATTCAGCCTGGAGGAAATTCCCCTCCCATCCCACAGTGGTGATCAGGAAGTCCCTGGGCATCCAAGGAAGGGCCACAAGAGACAAACACTGGCCCATCCCTTCCTGCCCACCCACTCACCATCTGCCTCAGTTCCTAAAAATCAGCATTTCTGCCCGATGGCCCTTGTTACATCCATTGACCACAGTGCAAGCTAAGCTTCGTGTTACGGGCAGAATAGTGTCCATTGGAGTCCACTCCGATAAAAATTTCTGTCCCATTAAATGTCTGAGAAATATGCTGCATTGAAGATAGTTGGTTGGGGAAATCTGTTTGCTTCCATTCGACCCGCTCATCCATGGTAACCACAGCTGCCTTTGGTGGCACGGAAGCAAAATCCATTTGCTCAGTCCAAGTTTGACAAAACAGAGTGGTCGCCAGTGGAATGCGGAAGCCAGGCTGCCCAATTGCGTCTCTCCCCCCCCCTTCCCCTCTGCTCTGATGGTACAGATTCCTGGAAGTTAAACAAGCTGTAACAGGAAAAAATAAATCCATGCTGGGATTCAGGGAACCTCTGAGGCTAGATTGTCAAATGCAAAACCTAGAACTCTGTGAGCTGAACTGTTAGAGACATTTTTTAAGAAGAAGAAGGAGAGTTGGTTCTTATATGCTGCTTTTCTCTACCCGAAGAGTCTCAAAGCGGCTTACAGTCGCCTTCTGTAAGAGAAAATGCTCTGTGAGAACAGTTTCTAACCGGATTGTTACTAGCTGAAGGTCACCTAGCTGGCTGCATGTGGAGGAGCAGGGAATCAAACCTGGATCACCAGATATGGCCATTTTTAACCACTATGTAGATTGTGGCGCAGAGTGGAAAGGCAGCAGACATGCAGTCTGAAGCTCTGCCCATGAGGCTGGGAGTTCGATCCCAGCAGCCGGCTCAAGGTTGACTCAGCCTTCCATCCTTCCGAGGTTGGTAAAATGAGGACCCAGCTTGCTGGGGGGTAAACGGTAATGACTGGGGAATGCACCGGCAAACCACCCCGTATTGAGTTTGCCATGAAAACGCTAGAGGGCGTCACCCCAAGGGTCAGACATGATCCGGTGCTTGCACAGGGGATACCTTTGTGTTTGTATGTGGAAGCAGAAAATAGCAAGTGTACAGGAGCGTCTTAAAGACTGACAACATTTGCGGCAAGATTGGAGCTTTTGTGAGTGACTGCTCACTTCTTCAGATACCTGAGCAGTCACTCATGAAAGCTTCTCCCCTGCCACATATTTGTTGAATCCTTAAGTCGTTGTGGGGAGAGAAAGGGAAAATGATGGGGTAAGCCCCTTTGAGACTCCTTAGGAAAAGGAAAATAGGGTATAAAACCAACTTCCCCCGCTCTCATCTCCGTCCTCCGTAGATAGTGAGGGAGGGGGACCCAACCACTCTTCCCATATCCCTACAATTTCCAGGCCAGGCTTAACTAGCGCCCTCTGGTGCTATTGTGGCACCAGAGCTCCGTTCACCAATGAGACTCTGGTATTGGGCTATTTAATTGCCGCTTGCTCATTAGGGGACCATATCGCAAGCTTCCCTTTCTTCCGCCAGTTTCTGCTTTGATTGGCAGCCGCCTTTCTCCCCATTGTCCTTAAAAATGGCAAAAGGCAGGAACAGGCTGTTTCCAACAGAAATTCAGGTCACACTGATTCTGGATATGGGAACCTACTGATTGCCAAAAACAGAGAAGGACTCCTGCTAATTTTTTTTTTTTTTTGTCCCGCACCTCAGCACTCAGCTCGGTGGTCTCGATACATATTTAAAACAACAAAGCCGTGGCAAGCGAGCTCTTCCCTCCCCCCCCGCCCCAAAATTGCCAGCGTATGCTGTGTGATTGCCAGCAGTTTGCATTGTGTCAGTCCATGTCACAGGCTTCAGGGAAGGTAATATAGGAGATGAATGAAAGTCTATCATCTCCGTGCCAAGATGAAAAAGTGACAGCTCATAATGAAAAGAAAAATAGTTTCCATTTTGGGCCACTGTAAGTAAGAAAATGACGGAGCCCTGGGAACAGGACGCCTGAAAAATGATCCCGTTGACAGACGGCCCTCTAAGTGAAAGTGCACGGGATATAATTCGAACCATAATATGGGAAATGATGATTATTTTAGGGATCACCTGATTTTAAATAAATCCTTGGCTGCTCTGCGGAAAATGGAACTGGGTGCCATGCCGGGCCGTGGGGTAGATGGGTGGGGAGAGCTGGAGGTTAATTTGAGAAACAAATGACTGAGTGGAAGATTTGTGTCTTGGAGATAATGGTGTATATCTGACAACCTCAGGAGGGAGAAGATGAGGATGCCACGATGGGGTTCCTGGTTTCTTTCTGTCCTACAAACCTAGATCTGGAAAGGATTTTATCAAGGACAAACTTGACATTCACACACATGTGTTGAAACTCAACAGAGTTCAGATCAAGATCATTTGTACTGTAGTATTCCCCATTACTGTATGCGAGTCTGAAATTTGAACACAGATGAAATCTGTCGGAGAAAGTCGATTCCTTTGAGATGTGGTGTCAGAGAAGAGTTTTATTGACACCATGGGCCTCTTGAGTCACTGGAATAGACTTAAGGTTAGGAAAAGAAGAACAAATGTTACATGTATTAACTCAGTCATTAATTCATAGAAAAGAGATGTTTTTGTTCTTTTGTACCACTTTTTCCTACCCAGAGGAATCTCAAAGTGGCTTGCAATTGCCTGGCTCTGACATCATGTCACTTTGATTAAAAAAAACAACAACAAAACAGAAGTAACAATGGTAGCTCTAGGAATTGCCAGAAACTCTATGGTCTTACCATAGAGTTTCTAGTGATTCCTAGACCTATTCCTAGAGTCCAAGAACATACATACACTGGTGGCTTAGTGCTCTTGATATAGGGAAAGTATTTCCCAGGGCAGTCTGAGCCTCAGGGGTGGGCGGGAATATAAATATAAATATAAATAAATACATAAAATTAGACCCCCAAACAGTAACTTTATGGAATGAACCAGAGATTGACAATGATACACAAGAAGCATAATGGCTTTACCGGGAGTTGTACTGTAAGTGCTAATGGCTCTTGATAACCGTTTGAGTATGGGACAGAAAAGCTGTCAGCTCTGAGAAAAGTGCTAAATACTGCCTATTTAGGGTGGATGAGTGCAAAGGAAGTGAGCCTGAAAACGGATGGATTTATTGCTAGGTTCTTGGGAGACCTATTGTCCTAACTTACATTTCCCCCGGAGGTCATTAGTGAGTGAGTCACTTCTTCCCACATTTTCTAAATTGTATGTCCATCGCTGTTCTGACTGACGTCCATTTCATGCCGCTTTGGGCAAGCAGTGCATTGCTTGTGATATCCTAAATGATGTTATAGGAAGGGGGTTCCTGGTTTTCTATCTAGAAACTGCCCCTCAGCCAGAGGAGGGATGCGCTTGCTAACACCACGACTGTGCACGTTTTAAACCACTCAATATGCCACTTATTTTCAAATCACTGTGTCTTCGGTGATTCTCAGGACAAGAGAAAACAGGTGGAGGGAGCAGGATGTTCCATTTTTGAACATCCAATTTGAGCAAAAAATAGAAGTCGCTCTGCTGTGTGCAGAGAGGAAAGGAACACACACAGTGTAAATAATTGAGAAACTATATTCAGAAGCCAGCTATTATCCCTTCTGAGAAAGTAGTTTTGTATTGGATTACGGACTCTGAATTTTTTAAAGAAGAAATTACCATCCAAGAGAGATCCCCCCCCCAAATGTAGAACTCCCAGATGTTGTGCGTGTGGGTTTTTTTCTTCTTTCCTTCAAATATTTACTTTGCGCAAATTCCCCTTAGAAATTGGAAGCACAAATTCTTTGATACGCAACTTCTTCATCTCTATGTAAATCTACCGTGGAATTTACAAAGGAAGATTTGTTCAGCGAAGCAGGATGGATGTTGGGTGTGTTAGGGTGGCTAAGTCTGGGTCGGAAAATTCCCGGAGATTTGGGGGTGCAGTCTGGGAAGGGTGGGTTTGGGGAAGGGAAAGACCTCGGTGGGAAATAGTCCTGATCTTTCATATTGATCTACTCCATAACTTGAAACTCAACATCAAGAAAACGAAGATCATGGCATCCGGCCCTCTCAGTTCCTGGCAAATAGATGGGGAAGAAATGGAGGTAGTGACAGATTTTATTTTCCTGGGCTCCAAGATCACTGCAGATGGGGACTGCAGCAAAGAAATTAAAAGACGCTTGCTCCTGGGGAGGAAAGCTATGGCAAATCTAGACAGCATCCTAAAAAGCAGAGAAATCACCCAGCCAACAAAAGTGCGTTTAGTCAAGGCTATGGTATTCCCAGTTGCAATGTATGGCTGCAAAAGTTGGACCATAAGGAAGGCCAAGCGCCAAAGAATTGAGGCTTTTGAACTCTGGTGCTGG
This sequence comes from Paroedura picta, assembly GCF_049243985.1. Classification (NCBI taxonomy): domain Eukaryota; kingdom Metazoa; phylum Chordata; class Lepidosauria; order Squamata; family Gekkonidae; genus Paroedura; species Paroedura picta. The sequence continues at coordinate 444,272 of NC_135375.1, forward strand.
AGAAGACTCTTGAGAGTCCCTTGGACTGCAAGGCGAACAAACTGGTCAGTCCTAGAGGAGATCAGCCCTGCCTGCTCCTTAGAAGGCCAGATCCTGAAGATGAAACTCAAATACTTTGGCCACCTCATGAGAAGGAAGGACTCCCTGGAGAAGAGCCTAGTGCTGGGAGCAATTGAGGGCAAAAGAAGAAGGGGACAACAGAGAACGAGGTGGCTGGATGGAGTTACTGAAGCAGTCGGTGCGAGCTTAAATGGACTCCGGGGAATGGTAGAGGACAGGAAGGCCTGGAGGATCATTGTCCATGGGGTTGCGATGGGTCGGACACGACTTCGCACCTAACAACAACAACAATCACATTCCTGGAGCAAGTTTAGTTGCTGTGCAAATCCACCGTCTGCTCAAAAAGACCTTCTGTCCATCAAGATGAGTATTGTCTACTCAGAACGGCAGCTGCTCTTCAGGGTCTCTGGCAGAGGGCTCCCATGTCACCTGTGGTTGTTTTGAACTGGAGAGTCAGGGAATTGAACCTGGGACCATCTGCATGCAAAACTGATGCTGTGTCACTGAGCCAAGTCCCTTCTCCTCCATGAAGCCTCCTTGTGCTGAATCAGAATATCATTCCACCAAGGTCAGTATTGTCTGCTCAGACTGGTAGCCACTCTCCAGGGTCTCACGCAGAGGTTTTTACCTCTCCTGCTCCCTGGTCCTTTCGACTGAAGATGCTGGGGTTTGCACTTTAGGTCTTCTTTATGCTCTTAACTGTTACACCAAAAATATATTAGGGATATATCTTTTTAACAAATGTTATGATCTAAAAAGGTAAAGGTATCCCCTGTGCAAGCACTGGGTCATGTCTCCCAGCCTCATGGGCAGAGCTTCAGACTGCATGTCTGCTGCCTTACCACTCTGCGCCACAAGAGGCTCTACATACAAACATGCCTACCGTTAAATCCTGGTGTTCTATTGCTACAGGCAGGCTAAAATAGTGAACCATCAACAGGCACTTTGTGGGTCAGGTGGGGCTGAGAGAGTTTTTCCTCTTTGGGGAAAAAGAGACTAGACCTGCCGAATAACAGGGGAAGTGGACTCCGGTTATGTCTAGTGATGTCAGTGACCCTCGGAACGTCTGAGAAAGCCTGCAGAACCCCTGGAGAGGTCTCGTGGAAGCTCACAGGACCCTAGAATTAAACACAGGAAGGAAGAAACTGGAGATCTTCAGGAAAAGCTATTTGACCTGGCCTAACCTGGTGCAAAAAAAAAAAAGAGGTGATAGAACTCAGGGGAGCGAGGGGGAAGATCTCTCCTTTGCCCATTCTCTCTTTCATGGGAAAAGGTAGGGGAGGATCACATAAAAACCCTTTTGTTAGTTTTGGAGGATTTCCAACAGAGAGACCAGCAATTTCAGATGTTATTTCCAGCCCCAGCCATAGGCCTGTAAGAAAACTCCGTCTTGCAAGCCCCATGGAGCCAATTAAGGTCCTGCAGGGCTCTGATCTCATTCGGAAGAGCGTCCCACTTGGTAGAATCTTCCTTGGTGGTCTCCCATCCAAGTACTGGCCCTGCGTAGCTTTAAAAATCTGACAGGAATGGGCTCAACCGTACCATAAAGCTCAAACGTGTGAAAAATGACAAAAACAGGGAAGGAAGGCAAGTTTGCTGAGGAACACCAGATGAAGTGAAAAGGTCTTTGCTCTCTGGAAGAAGATGAAAACAGAAAGGAATGTAAGAACATAAGCAAAGCCATGTTGGGATGGGCCAATGGCCCCACCTAGTTGAACACTCTGTGTCACACAGTGGCCGAAACCCAGGTTCAGAAGAAGGCGAAATGTTACCTGAAAGGTGTCAGAAGACACAGGTTTGTAGGGAGTAGCTTGTGAGAGGTTGGGCAACTAGCGTAGAATCTAAATGCCTGTTTTACGAGGTAATTCTCTCCTTTGGAACTCTCGGCAGGCAACAGATGTCAAATAACATAATAAGTGAGAAAAATACATAAAATAGACTAAAAAAATCGGACTAACATATAGCAGGCCCACTAACACACTAACGGAAGGCAATGAGGAGTGGAAATAAAACGAGTCTGGGAGAGCAGGCCAATGGAAGAATATTTCATAGAATCATAGAGTTGGAAGAGACCTCATGGGTCATCTAGTCCAACCCCCTGCACTATGCAGGACACTCACATCCCAATCGCTCATCCATTGTCACCTGCCACTCCCTTGAACCTTCACAGAATCAGCCTCTCCGTCAGATGTCCAAAGATGGAGAACCCACCACCTCCCAGTCTTGGAGAGACAGTAGGCCGAGGCAGGACAACACGGCAACCGGTGATACAATGGGCAGTCTGGATGGATCCAAGGATCCAGAGAGATAATCTGGCTTGCCAGGGAAGACTTTTATACCCTGTCGGAGGGTTGTGCATGCTGAAAACTGCCTGTACAAAGGATGAGCTGCCCTGGGATCAAGACCAAAGGGTGATGACTTGGGATGGGTGCTAGTGGCTCAGAAGAAAAGAAACCATTGGGGCACCCCAGGAAACTTCCAGGGGCCTCCAGAGATCATCTGGTAACTAGTTATGGGGAATTCCTTTCTGGATGAGTCATAGATGAAGGACAAAGAACTTGAGTAAGGAAGCCCTTAAGCAAACAGGCTCAGTTGACCACTGGTCAGTCATAAAGGAAAAGGGGGGAGTTTGAGCCAAGGTTGCTGCAGCTGCACTGGGTGACACCTTCTGTCAGAGTGAAGTCCACAGAAAATGGAGGTCTGCCCAGGCCTGGTCCCTGGCTGACAAGAGAGCATGGTGTCTGCCTTGCCCAAGCCTAGAGCCAAGGGTAGATGCCATGGGTAGCTGGGCACTGTGTGCCAGTCCAACGATGAGGTCATGCATCATACATAAAAATTCTATGGAGAGAATTCCAGAGCTCTGAAGCCAGGTCTCAGATGTTCCCCTACCCCATTGCCACCAGCCTAAACATCGAAGCATTGCCAAGTGCGTGAACAGAACCCACCGTAGAGCACTGTGTCTGATGTGATTCAAACTACTAACCAAGCCTCACATGAAACAAAGTTGGCTTCTTTAAGACTAACCCAGTTTTATTCAAGGTATAATCTTACGCGGGTAGGCATGCTTCTTCCGATCCTGCAAGTTGAACGCTTATTCTTTGAATCAAACCAGTGTTGGTCCTAAAGGTGCCACCTGCTGGACGTGAACTTTGGCCTGCTTCTTCAGCCCTGAACATTCCCTGACTGATTTTAGGCTTGTGACCAGGGTTCATCCGGCTATCCAAGTCATCATCTGATTTTACGCCCAGCAAGAGGCTTTGTTTCAAGGGCAGAGCATCAGCTTGGCAGGCAGAAGGTCCCAGGTTCCATCCCTGGTGTCTCATGAGGCAGGTGCTGAGGTATACCTTTCTCTAGTGAAGACTCCAGAAGGAATCTGCCAGTCTAAGTAATATTGAACTAGATAGATTTTGATCTGTTCCATAGTTTTCTGCGTTGGCTAAGTGATAGTCCCTCTGACCTGTTTTTAACCTTTTGTTTTTTATTGTGCAATATTTCTTTTTCACATCTTCTTCACTGGCAGGTCTTTTATTGTTTTTGTCCTTATCGTTCTATTTTCTTAAGAATGCTTGTTGTGTCTGGAAGCTAGCATGCTGTTTAGCTGGGAAACTTGGCCTGGGAAAAATGAAAGCTTGGAATCTTGATGTGCGTGCCAAGATTTGGAGGGAGGGGTGCAAAGGGTTGTAGTTTCATTATTTATTTCCTTAAGTTTGCAGTTTAATTCTTATAGTTTAGTTCTTCAGTTGTAGCAAGGGAAATCCTTTCTTCTGTTTGCTACTTTCGTCAATAAAGAGATTTATTCTTTTACAACAGATATGCTTATTGGGGACTCAACTGAGGCCCAACATCAACTTGACCTTACCTTGCAGGGTTGTTGTGAGCATAAAATTGAGGAGAAGATAGACAGCTATGTGGGGCCTGCGTTGGGGAGAAAGGTGGAATATGAATCAATAATCAATAATACATAAATAAAATAAGATCTGTGTATCTTCTTGGACATGTTTTTCTTGGGTTATAGAGTTGGCTGTTATCAGGGTTGTAAGGGGTTGTAGTTTCATTATTTCTCTCTTATGTTTGCTGTTCCATTCTGCTGGTTTCATTCTTCAGTTCTAGCAAGGGAAATCCTTTCTTCTGTTCGCTACTTTCTTCAATAAAGAGATTTATTGCTTTACAACAGATCTGCTTATTGGGGACTCGATTGAAGCCCAACGTCAACTTGACCTTACCTTGCAGGGTTGTTGTGAGGATAAAATGGATATGTTTGACAACTATGTTGGGCCTCCGTTGGGGGAGAAAGGCAGAATACAAATCAATAATCAATATTACATAAATAAAATAAGATCTTTGTAAGTTCTTGGACACGTTTTTCTAGGGTTATTTGGTTGGCTGTTGTAGAGGACAGCACGGGCTAGAAAGGATTTGGGGATTTGGGTTCAGGATGCTATGGGCTGATCCTGCATTGAACAGGGGGTTGGACTAGATGGCCTGTATGGCCCCTTCCAACTCTATGATTCTGTGATTCTGTGAATTCGTCTTGGGTAAGCCAAAGGGGGAAATAACAGTATCTTCCCCTATCCAATTCTCTTTTATTAGCATGCATTAAATTCCCATTCCGTGCAAGTTTTCACAATACTTTTTCCGCTTATGATATTAGGACGCGACCCTGGCGTCTATCTGGTATGCTCATGTGCGTTAAAAGGCTGTTATCATCAAATAAAAAAGAGTGGGGGAGAGATATATACTTGGTCCTAATGAGTCTGTCCTCTCTTAGAAAGAAAGGAAAGGCTGCCAACTGTTCAGAATGATTTTCCGTCAAAGCCTGTTGGAGTTCTGCCATCCGCTTTTAATTGGCACCAATTTGAGGCCAATCACGTGCCCGCTGACATAAGCCCGGTCTGCCAAATACCATGATGGGACTATTCGTTTTCATTACGGTCTTATTAATTCACCATCACTATCGGAGTACGCTTGCATGAGGTTCCTTTCCAGAACTAAAATCGCATACCCTTAAACCTCAGAGTACCTTCTTTATTTCTAATAGTCCCCAAAGTGTTTCAAATGGGTGCAAATTCTAATGGGTCTTACTTTGGGGGGGGGGAGGATGATGTCTCAGGAGGCAAATGGCAACTCTGCACAGAGAAAAGCATTTATTTATTTATATTTAATTTTTTAGACCGCCACTCCCGGACTCAACCGGCTCGTGGTGGTTTGCAGAAAATCTAACCCCGCCCTCAATAAAACAATGTCCATACAAAAAAACCCAAGATGGCAGCACAATTGCAACTACAGAATAGCCTCCTTTGCCCCCACCCACCCCGACCCCCATACAAATTAACCAGGGGAGGACCGAGTTGGTAATTGTCAGATCCCCATCGACTTTCTCAATAAACACACTTGGCGATTGCAGCAGAAGCAGTTTATTGAGGTAGTGATGATTATGCTTGCTCAAAGCTCATGATTATGCTTGCTGAAACTAAATTGATAGGAAATACAATGGTTAATATAACCCCCAAACTCCACTCCGAACCAGCAACAGGTGGGATTCCCCTGTTCCCAGGGAAAAGGTGGGCTCCCCCTCCCGTTCCCGGGGAAAAAGCATGCCAACACGTCCTTTATGCAGGTGACTCAAGGCCAGCCTCACCGAGAACGTCCAAGCTCCCCTCTCCCCCAGTTCCATCCTCCCAAGAGAACATCGGCAATTAGACGACACAAACGAGCATGCAATGCCAAGCCAAGCCAAAAAAACAAAAAAAGATTCCCTAGTAACAATCAGTTAATTTGCCCAGGCCTGCTCCCCACTGACAGATGTCAATTCACAAAATGTCTCGGGACAAACGACAAAACCGAATGATCGTGGCAGGGGAGGCTGGGCGCCTGGCAGATCCCGAGCTCATTGAAAGAGCTGTGGAAGGAAGCTCTCCGCCTGCTGTACGGACCCGGCCTAGAGGCGTGAATGGATGCAGGCCAGGGAGATAAAAGCTACAATTGGATGTGTATATTTTTAATGGGTATTTTCAGAACGGACGGGTGGGGGGAGCTGAGCTCCTGAAGGGCATTTTTCTCGTTTAAGAGCTTGGCGGTAGAACTGCTAACCCCCTCCCCATGGGATTAGGAAGGGAGGGAGCCACTCGAGGGGCATCAGAACTGTGACATCATCACTGGAAGCTGGAAGTGACATCATTATTCCTGATCAGGTGATTAGGAAGGGAGGGACTCAACCAACAGGCCTCAGTCAAAATGGTGACATCACTTCCATCAACCGGAAGTGACATCACCAATTCACGAGATGTTCTAGGATTCACTCAGAAGTCTGTGGTTAGAACTTAAAGGGCTACAGCAGTGTAAGTGGATGCTATGGGCAGAGGAGGTGGTTCACCCAATCAGGCCAAGCGGCCTGCCTAATTGTCTGTTTCCCCATCCCAAATGACTTGACATATACTTGAAATGGTCCAAAGGAACTAGCTGCCAAAGGAACTAGCTGAAGCATGTCCTACCCGATCAAAACACAATCACAGGGGTTGAAAAATTCAGCGTCCTTCCTAGATGCCAGTACACCTGATGGCTTCTGGGTTTTGGCCACCGAGTGACGTATTGGACAGGATGGGCCATTTGCCTGATCCATCTGGACTTCTCTTCCATTCTTACAAAAAACATAGTGAATACATAGAGTTGCCAGCTCCAGACTGAAAACACCTGGATATCTTGGAGGATGGACATGAGGAGGGAAAGGATTAGAGAGGGGAGGAACTTCAGCAGGGGTACAATGCCATTGAATCTACCTCCTCTCAGGAGGTGGTGGAATTTCCATCTTTGGAAGTTTTTTTTTTACAGAGGCTGGAGAGTCATCTGATGAAGAGGCTGATTCTGTGAAGGTTCAAGGGGGTGGCAGGTGACAGTGGATGAGCGATAGGGATGTGAGTGTCCTGCATAGTGCAGGGGGCTGGACTAGATGACCCAGGAGGTCCCTTCCAACTATTCTATGATTCTATGATTTGTAAGGCAGCTGTTTCCTCTAGGGTAAAGGATCTGTCTCACCTGGAGTTCAGCAGACCTACGAATGGAACCCTGATTCCTTTTTCTGGAGCATCTTCAGCTAGCAGCAGTGATAAGGAAAAAAAGGGGGTAGGAAGGGAGGAGGGAAAGGGAAGGGCAAATAGACATCTTCACTTGAAAGTAAGTCCCACTTCCAATAGGGCTTACTCCCAAGGAAACCTGCCTGGGAGATGGCCTCTCCTCCATGCAGGTGTCTCTCTTTTCACTCGCTCAATTGTCATGGTCGGCGCAAGGGCAAAAGACGGGGTTGAAGCCAACTTTCTTCACCGTGGATATGATAATTACTTACAGGCCTGCCGGAGCATGGCAGCTCTTCAGACGAGTCCACCTGAGAAATTCAGCTCCGGCAAACCCAAGGAGTGACGGAAATGAATTAGGGGATTGGAAAGATTCAGAATTGCATCAGGCCTAGATGAGCAAGGGGAAGTGAGTCAGATAAATACATTAATACCCGCCCGGTGACAGATGGCATTTTATGCTCCTTTAAACTGACTGATGAAGATCAGACAAATTAGAAAGAGTCGCCAATGGATTCGGGAATTGGCTTCCAGCGAGCAAAGAGAGGGAATCTTAAGGAGAGGGGAAAAGGCTGGAGGTAGGCAGGGGGGGAAGAGGCCCTGCCAGAGAGAAAGTGGGCAGCATAGGGGTGCCAGTCTCCAGGTGGGACCTGGAGATGCCCTGGAATCACAGCTCATCTCCAGACTACACTGATCCTGGAGGGAAAGGATGATTTATTTTTTGGGGGGGGGGGGCTCAGTAGCATCGGACCCCATTGACGTTCCCATCTTCCCCAGGATCTATCCATGACTCTTCAGAGTTTTCTCAAACTGGACCTGGCAGCCTTACCTTCTCAGCCCCTGCTGGTGATCGGGGAAGGACTGGCCACTGTAGGGCAGCGTCATTTATTTGCTCATCAAAATCAATTGTTGTTCTTTTATATTGGGGGGGGGGCTGGCTCTGCCAAAAAGGCGGGTGGCAAGGAGCCTATGTGTGTTTGTGCAAGGCTCAAGGTGTCATTGGAGGGGGGGGATGGTCATTCTGGAAGTGAACAGCATCTCTTAAGCATCACACTAAATGTTTCATGTTTCATGTTTCATTATCTACCTTCCTTCCTTCCTTCCTTCCTTCCTTCCTTCCTTCCTTCCTTCCCTCCTTCCTTCCCTCCCTCCCTCCCTCCCTCCCTCCCTCCCTCCCTCCCTCCCTCCCTCCCTCTCTCGCACTGCACATGGCCTTCCATTGAGGCATGTCTCTCTGCAGATCTCTCCTGTAGAAATGATGCCTTCATACTCTCATATCTTCATATCTTTCAACATTCTGCAGGGCCTGCAAATCGGAGCTCTTCCGCCAGGACTGGGGCAGTGGGGGAAGATTGATGCCTTCCCCTCCAGTGTCAAGATGCAACTCTGGTTACCTTGTCTCTCCTTCCTCTTCCCTCTACAGGTGTGTGTCTGTCGGGGAGATTCCGCCATGTTGTTGAGTTTGTTTGGTTTTGTTGTTGTTGTTGTTAAGTGAGAAGTCGTGTCCGACCCATCGCGACCCCATGGACAATGATCCTCCAGGCCTTCCTGTCCTCTACCATTCCCCGGAGTCCATTTAAGTTCACACTGACTGCTTCAGTGACTCCATCCAGCCACCTCATTCTCTGTTGTCCCCTTCTTCTTTTGCCCTCAATCGCTCCCAGCATTATGCTCTTCTCCAGGGAGTCCTTCCTTCTCATGAGGTGGACAAAGTATTTGAGTTTCATCTTCAGGATCTGGCCTTCTAAGGAGCAGGCAGGGCTGATCTCCTCTAGGACTGACTGGTTTGTTTGGTTTATTGTATCTTATATTTTGGTGTCCATTTTAATGGGCTTTTAACTGGATGTCTGTAACACGCCAGAAGCCTGCTTGGGAGTGGTGGGTAACAAACTAAACAACAACAACAACAACAACAACAACAGGATGCCAGACAAGTAGGCCATTTTCAGCTGGAACAGTCCTCTTTAGATGAGTCTTCTTTTTCTTCTTGTGGCTGACCCCTGAATGTTATCAGGATCTCCATGAATAAATGTCTTTTTTTTTCGCCACATACTTCTTGGGAGATTTATTTCTTACACTCCGTATCACACTTGTATGACTTGGTAAAACTTTACAATATTAACTGAATATCCCAATCATTGGGGGAGGGATAGAGCCTGAGGAGGGCAGGGTTTGGGGAAAGGGAGGGAGACCAATGGGGTATAATGCCAGAGACTGCACCTCCCACAATGGCCGTTTTCCCCAGGGGAACTGATCTGTGTTTCCGGGGGATCGCTTGCAATGAAAGGAGCTCTCCAGCTGCCCATCTGGAAGATGGGCACCTTAATTTCAGCCCTGACAAATGAACCTAGCCATATTAGGGCCAAGATCCTTTTCATGCCCCAGAGGGACAGACCAGAACGAATGGGATGAAATGAATTCGAAAGAAATTCCATCTAAACATCCGGAAGAAGTTCCTGACAGTTAGAGTACTTCCTCAGTGGAACAGACTTCCTTGAGAGGTGGTGGGTTCTCCATCACTGGAAATTCTTAAACAGATGCTAATTCTATGAAGGTTCAAGGGGGTGGCAGGTTACAGTAGATGAGCAATAGGGATGTGAATGTCCTGCATAGTGCAGGGGGTTGGACTAGATGACCCGTGAGGTCCCTCCCAACTCTATGATTCTATGATTCTATGCCCTCTGTAGATACCCACCTTGTCTGGCTGGCATTGGCCTAGCTTTAACGAGAGGCAACTGACTGTACTTCCTTCCTTAGCTTTGCCCTTGGCATTATATATATATATATTTTTAAAAGTCCTCTTAAAAGAGGTAGTTTTGTTTTGTTTTTTGGTCTCCAAAATGACTCACTGCCCAGTGATTTTATGGACCGTACGAAAGATATCTCTGTTGCAGTAAACATTTCTTAGTGTATTTAAACAGCAGACAAATCACGTTGCCGGTTGCAGCTTCTTTCGTTTTACGGCATGTTGCAATACCGGGCTTGCCTTTGGTTAAGGAAGTATGCCGGTGGCTCTTGCCACATATCAACGTTCCCTGTTTGGTTTATGGAGTCGCCACGGTGGTGTCGAGAGAGATCCAGGAGGCCGTTTGTATCGTAGCCCATTCCAAAGTCTTCTAATTCACCTGAAGGTAAACGGAGGAAGGTGGCTGGATCGAAGTCCAGTAGAGCAGGCGTAGTCAACCTGTGGTCCTCCAGATGTCCATGGACTACAATTCCCAGGAGCCCCTGCCAGCAAATGCTGGCAGGGGCTCCTGGGAATTGTAGTCCATGGACATCTGGAGGACCACAGGTTGACTACCCCCGCAGTAGAGGTTCTCATCCAGCATTGGGGAAATCTGGGGATTCTTCAAGACGGAGAGATATTTTGGTGTAGCACTTGATGATCCCCAGCCTTTTAGAACCTGTAGGCCTTTGGGAACAGGTGAGAATTTATTGGTCATTCCCAGCCCCAGGGAAGTACGCCTGGTCTCGACCAGGGCCAGGGCCTTTTCGGTCTTGGCCCCGACCTGATGGAATGAGCTCCCGGGTGAGCTGCGGGTCCTGGGGGAACTCCTGGCATTTTGCAGGGCCTGAAAAGTGGAGCTCTTCCACCAGGTCTATGGTTCAGGCTGGGGGCAGCGAGGAAGATCAGTATGACCCCCCCCCCTGCAACAGTGAATTTTCATCTTGACCCTCTTTCTTCCCCCTTGAAGTTGGGATAGGGAGAGGAATTGAGGAGGTGTTTTTGCCATATTGTTGCTGTTTTTGTTGTGTTTTATTGTCCATTCGAATGGGTTTTTATTGGACACATTTGTAACCCACCACGAGCCAATGCAAGGCAAAACAAGAATGTATATGTTTTTTTTTTAATGCACTAGAAAAGAGGAGAGAGAATAAAACAAACAGTATCATGATAGCTGGCTTTGAAATAATGCTATTTTCATCTCGCAGCCAATCAGAACCCCAATACTAATCACAAACTGGAAGGTTGCAACATACAGGTGGAAATACTATCACTTTGTATATGTGCACATGTGCACATATGCACACACATTAACACTATGGGGGAGTGGAATATCTTTTTCGGACATTGAATTTATTTCAGATACAGCCGTGGATTCCTCTTATTCGTATCTTGCCCTTTCAAACGAAAAAATTCCCGAAGCTTTTGCACGAACTGAGCAATGCACTTTCAATCCCAATTCTGTGCACTTTAGAGATCGCATGCCCATGGACGTTTGCCATTTCACACAGTGACGTCCAGTTGTAAAGTGCATTCATAGGGGATTGAGTCTATAAAGAAAACAAGCACTTTGTATTCTCTTTGTAGTTTTCTCTTAAACCACATGGTGGTGCTCTAGGCACCCTTTTGTAAATTCAGACCTTTTCGGGGTTTTTTTGTGTGTGTGTGTGTGTTATTTTATTATTTATTAGTTTTTGATGCTTCACACAGCAGGGCGGTGCTCGACCAGGAAGGTCTGGGAAGACGTTAACTGCCTCTGAGCATCTACAGAGGGAAATTCTGAAATTCTTACCCCTCTTCTCTTTAAATGGATTTGCACCTGGCTCCCAAAATCCTAAGCAGAGAGAAAGAAACTGATTGCAGGATAGTGTTGGAAAATGGGCTAAGGAGGAATTAAGAGAATTGATGAGATGGAGCATCGTTTCTGATTCTGACCACAACAAGTCCTCTCTGTTCTGATTAGGACTGTACTGCCAAAATCTTACACAGAGATCTCTCCCAGTACATGTCAAAAACATTCCAAAAGGAGCTTGATCCTTACAAGTTCTGCTCATAAAGGATATAACCTTTAACTACATCGTAGCCCCTCCCCTAAACATTTGTTTTCTTTCATACAAAGCCATTTTATCAATATTTCAATACGATTCTTGAGATGCCCAAATCTGCAGATACTTAAATCCAGAGACGAGAGCCATGAACAGATAAAAAAGTGTAAAGAAGAAGCCAGGTTTGCAAAATCCCACTATGGAGAAAGGCAATATATAAATTAAATAAATAAAGCCAGGGGCTGATCATTCATTCATTCATTCATTCATTCATTCATTCATTCATTCATTCATTCATTCATTCATTTATTTATTTATTTATTTATTTATTTATTTGATTTCTATACCACCCATATAGCTTAGGCCGGTTTACATAGAACATGGGAGAGACATGGAACAAATTAATATATAACATAAACAAATACAACAGCAATAACAATCTAAATAACACAATTTCAGTCACCTTAAAGAATATGACAGGAACGGAACTTAGCTAAGGCCCTTAGAGAGAACAGACTGGTTCAGGCCATGGAGAGGATGTCTGAGTGGTATAGAAATGATTCAAGAATGTATTAAGTCAAACATGAAAACATACTGCTAAATGGCATTACGAAAAAGATTAAATGTAAAAAATAAAATGTAAATGGAAAAGATCAAATATAGAGCCAGAGTGGGGGGTTGGACTAGATGGCCTTCTTGGACCCTTCCCACTCTAGGATTCTAGGAGTCTAGTTCAGCAGTGGAATGGGCTGCCTAAGGAGGTGGGGAGCTCCCCCTCACTGGCCGTCTTCAAGCAGCGGCTGGAGAGATCCTTCTTCTGGATGCTTGAGGCTGATCCTGCACTGAGCAGGGGGTGGGACTAGATGGCCTGCATGACCCCTTCCCACTCTAGGATTCTAGGAGTCTAGTTCAGCAGTGGAAGGGGCTGCCTAAGGAGGTGGGGAGCTCCCCCTCACTGGCCGTCTTCAAGCAGCGGCTGGAGAGATCCTTCTTCTGGATGCTTGAGGCTGATCCTGCACTGAGCAGGGGGTGGGACTAGATGGCCTTCATGGCCCCTTCCCACTCTAGGATTCTAGGAGTCTAGTTCAGCCATGGAATGGGCTGCCTAAGGAGGTGGGGAGCTCCCCCTCACTGGCCGTCTTCAAGCAGCGGCTGGAGAGATCCTTCTTCTGGATGCTTGAGGCTGATCCTGCACTGAGCAGGGGGTGGGACTAGATGGCCTTCATGGCCCCTTCCCACTCTAGGATTCTAGGAGTCTAGTTCAGCCATGGAATGGGCTGCCTAAGGAGGTGGGGAGCTCCCCCTCACTGGCCGTCTTCAAGCAGCGGCTGGACAGATCCTTCTCCTGGATGTTTGAGGCTGATCCTGCCCTGAGCAGGGGGTGGGACTGGACGACCTGCATGGCCCCTTCCCACTCTAGGATTCTAGGAGTCTAGTTCAGCAGTGGAAGGGGCTTCCTCAGAAGGTGGGGAGCTCCCCCTCATCGATGGTCTTCAAGCAGTGGCTGGACAGAGACTTGTCCTGGATAATTCAGGCTGATCCTGCATTTGGGGGGGGGGGTTGTACTAGATGGCCTGCATGGCCCCTTCCGACTCTAGGATTCTATGAAACAGTAGGAGAGGGCAAATGAGATGCCCTCTGCAAGAACTTGTCGGTCCACTGCTTGTGCAGAACTGGAACGCCGGTCGATAAGCCCCATTTTTTAAAAATGACAATAGCTCATGCAAAAGATGCTTCCACCCTGGTCTGAGAGCCTTTCAACTAGAAATGCCAGTGACTGAACCATGTAAGTTCACAGCGGGAGTCCTACCGTGGAGCGATGCGCATTCTCTAAACAACGCAGGGGCTGCCTTCAACCAGCCTCCAGTTTTTGTTCTGCTTCCTCCGTCTCCCCCCCACCTCATCAGCAACACCTTAATGGCCACCTCTTGACTCTTGCAGCAGGGTTTTTCCACATGAGTGCAAACTCTTCTTCCCCAATGCAATAATGGCGGGCGCGCACGGCGGGAGCAGTCGATGCTGCGGCATCCGTGATCTTCAGGCAAGCAAACATTTTTTTTCCGCCCTTCCGAAGCCCCTTCAAAAAGGGCAATGACATGGAGTGCTTCGACCTGTTGCGGAGAACGGCTTGGGGAAATTCTATGAATGACTTCTATCGAGATTTTGGCAGATTGGGGGCTTGGAAAGGCTTCTCCTGAAGGAAAGAGGCCTTTCCACTCACTTTTGAAAGGCTGCCCATTGGCCTAGGTGGCCTCAGCTACGCTGCTTGGTGTAGTGGTGAGGAGTGCGGACTTCTAATCTGGCGAGCCGGGTTTGATTCCTGGCTTCTCCTCACTTGCAGCCAGCTGGCTGACCTTGGGCTCGCCACAGCAGTGTTAAAGCTGTTCTGACTGAGCAGGACTATCAGGGCTCTCTCAGCCTCACCCCCCTCACAGGGTGTCTGTTGTGGGGAGAGGAAAGGGAAGGAGAATGTAAGCCACTTTGAGACTCCTTCGGGTAGAGAAAAGCAGCATACAAGAACCAACTCTTCTTCTTCTTCAGTAATATCAGGGCTCTCTCAGCCTCACCCCCCTCACAGGGTGTCTGTTGTGGGGAGAGGAAAGGGAAGGAGAATGTAAGCCACTTTGAGACTCCTTCGGGTAGAGAAAAGCAGCATACAAGAACCAACTCTTCTTCTTCTTCAGTAATATCAGGGCTCTCTCAGCCTCCCCTCCCTCACAGGGTGTCTGTTGTGGGGAGAGGAAAGGGAAGGTGACTGTAAGCCACTTTGAGACTTCTTCTGGTAGAAAAAGGGAGAATATAAGAACCAACTCTTCGTCCTCCTCTAAATTCAAAGAAAGCATTTAAAAAAAAAAGCATGGGGATCAGTAACATCTGCTACTTAATACCATCCCATTAAGCCTCTATGAAGGTAATTCAGCAGGTGCTCTCCGGGCCATGTAGTTATGGGCACCTATTGGCTAGTGTCTGTGAACTCATTTCCGATTTCATCTTGACTTCCCTTTTAAAAATCCAATTCTTTTCCTTTATAAAGCTGCTTTCCTGCTGCGTATCTGATGCAGAGGCACGTCTAGCTCATTAAAGCGTCCCCAAAGTTGTTCACCGGAGAAAAATAAGCATGTCACCCTCAGGACCACTTTCCATTGCCTCCCCCCCCCTTTAATATAATTCCCTAAAGTTGCTTTTGGGTTTCCCATGCTTTGTACTGTAGGCTACATTAACAGAGCACAACTGCACATTGTTTCTGTCCTCAAATGAACCACATCCGGGGAAACAGCTGGGTCAAGACTGTGGGGGTGGGAAGATGGTGGTTTCCCATCTAAGGACTAACCAGGATAGACCTTGCTTAGCTTCGAGGATATGAGGAGAATGGACAAGCCTGGGCCATACAGGTTAGCACGAAAGATACACAAAGGTGGTCTGCCCTAGTCGGCCTCTGTGGAGCAAACATGAACCTCCTTGGTGGTCTCCCGTTCAATCAGGGTGGACCCTGCTCAGCTTCCGAGGTTAGAAGAAGAAGAAGAAGAAGAAGAAGAAGAAGAAGAAGAAGAAGAAGAAGAAGAAGAAGAAGAAGAAGAAGAAGAAGAAGAAGAAGAAGAAGAAGAAGAGTTGGTTCTTATATGCCCCTTTTCTCTACCCGAAGGAGTCTCAAAGTGGCTTACATTCACCTTCCCTTTCCTCTCCCCACAGAAGACACCCTGTGAGGGAGGTGATGCTGAGAGAGCCCTGAGATTACTGAAGAAGAAGAAGAAGAAGAAGAAGAAGAAGAAGAAGAAGAAGAAGAGTTGGTTCTTATATGCCACTTTTTCTCTACCCAAAGGAGTCTCAAAGTGGCTTACATTCCCCTTCCCTTTCCTCTCCCTACAGCAGACTCCCTGTGAGGGAGGTGAGGCTGAGAGAGCCCTGAGATTACTGAAGAAGAAGAAGAGTTGGTTCTTATATACCACTTTTCACTACAAGAAGGAATCTCAAAGCGGCAAACATTCGCCTTCCCTTTCCTCTCCCCACAGCAGACACCCTGTGAGGAAGGGGAGGCTGAGAGAGTCCTGATAGTGAGACAGAGAAAGAGACAGAGAGACAGAGAGAGGGAGCGAGGGAGGGAGGGAGGAGGGGCCAGAAGGCAACTCCCAAGTTAAGACCAAATGAGTTAGCCCATCAAAATAGTAAACACCTATGCACATATAGTGCACCCCCCCTCGTACATTAAAATCAATGCATTTCTGTATCCATAAGACAATCAGGCTGGAATAAACAAGATGAGCCCCCCCCCACTTTCCATTTAAACAAATGTATGTCTTCTTAATGGGTTTCTAAAGTTGAGAGCAGAGGGAGGGAAAGGTGAACCCCTCCAGATGTAGCCTGCAGTAAACTATTCCTGGCTGTTAGTTCCAGTAGGTCATTACTGCATTAATTTGGTGTTTAATTAAATGACTATGCAACAGACCATGTATTTGTTATCTAATATTAGCTTTACTTCTTATCAATTAAACGCTCGCTGAAGGCTTGGATTCACAAACGCTTTCTGTCTCCTTATGCCTTCTCTCTCTCTCTCTCTCTCTCTCTCTCTCTCTCTCTCTCTCTCTCTCTCTCTCTCTCTCTCTCTCTGGTTCTAATCAACAAAACTGAGGACTTTAGTGTTTATTTATTCAAACAAATTTCAGCAGGTGCATGCCCCCCCCCCAAATGGAACAAAAGTGAATTTGCAAACCAATGTTCCGTAACAATGAGACCGCTTCATAAGTTACATTTCCAGTGGCCCGGGGAACATGTTTACAGATTTAGGCTGTGTAGCTGCAGACGTTTGGAAAAAAAGGCAAGGCGTCTTTTCGTGATTTGCGAAACATTAAAAAAAACAAACAGCGCTTTTCCGTTTGTCAAAAATACAATGCCTAAGACTATGAGAGCCGGCGTGGCATAGTAGATAACAGCAGTGGAGAAGGGTCCTGATGGCCTGGGTTCAAATCTTGAGGTGACTTTGCATCCATCTCAGGTCATCAGCGTAGCATCTTGCAGGGTTGTTGTGAAAATGGAGGGAGCCACCATGATTCCTGAGTAATGACGGCGGTGAGGGATACCTCCTCCCGATGATACCTAGTTTGTGTCCTTGATGATACACACTGGATAAAACTTGCCCCAATTGGCCCTCAGTGGGGGATAGGTACCCAATAGGGAGAGGGCACTCCCCCCACTGAGGGCCAATAACTGTTGTTCTCTCATCTCCTCTGACTTCTCCTTTTACCAGACATTGCCAGAAACTCAGAAGAGCAGGAAGAGGGCTCCATGGCCCCCTTCCATGGCAAGATACCTCTCTCTATGCAGCCCAATGCTCAGTCACCTAAGGTGAGGTAGGAGAGGGGAAAGAGGTCCATTGTGGCAAGACACCTGCCATGGCCGCCTGCCTTTAGGGAGACTGAGGGGACGGCTGGCTGCCCCCTAGTAACCACTGCTGCTGCATCAGGGTGGCTAGCTGGGGGGATGGCCCAAAGCAGACTGACCGGCCACAGCCTGTCCCTGGGTCACCTGCCCAAGGCCCTCTGGGGATGGTGCCAATACCTCCACACCTGGCCAGCCTTAGGCCAGCCTTAGGAAGACCAACTGACCCCTGGATCCACTGCTTCCATAGAATCATAGAATCATAGAATCATAGAATCATAGAGTTGGAAGGGGCCGTACATGCCATCTAGTCCAACCCCCCGCTCAACGCAGGATCAGCTCAAAGCATCCTAAAGCATCCAAGAAAAGTGTGTATCCAACCTTTGCTTGAAGACTGCCAGTGAGGGGGAGCTCACCACCTCCTTAGGCAGCCGTTTCCACTGCTGAACTACTCTGACTGTGAATTTTTTTCCCTGATATCTAGCCTATATCGTTGTACTTGAAGTTTAAACCCATTACTGCGTGTCCTCTCCTCTGCAGCCAACAGAAACAGCATCCTGCCCTCCTCCAAGTGACAACCTTTCAAATACTTAAAGAGAGCCAGTTTGGTGTAGTGGTTAGGAGTGCGGACTTCTAATCTGGCATGCTGGGTTCAATTCTGCGCTCCCCCCACATGCAACCAGCTGGGTGACCTTGGGCTCGCCACAGCACTGATAAAACTGTCCTGACCGAGCAGTGATATCAGCGCTCTCTCAGCCTCACCCACCCCACAGGGTGTCTGTTGTGGGGAGAGGAATGGGAAGGCGACTGTAAGCCGCTTTGAGCCTCCTTCGGGTAGGGAAAAGCGGCATATAAGAACCAACTCTTCTTCTTCTTCTTCTTCATCATGTCCCCTCTCAACCTCCTTTTCTCCAGGCTGAACATTCCCAAGTCCCTCAACCTATCTTCATAGGGCTTGGTCCCTTCCATGTCCAGCCACTTTTAGGGATACTGAGGGGGAGTCCAGATGCCCACTGAAGCTGCGGATCCTGCATCAGGGAGGCTGACCGGGGCGACAGTGGTGGCCCAAGGCAGCCCAGTTGGTTGCGGTGTATCCCTGGGGTGGCTTCCCATGGCCCTTCAGGGATGTCACCAACATGGCCATCTGCCTTTATGGACTCTGAGGGGGAGGCCAGCCAGCCCCTGGAGCTGCTGCTGCATCGGAGAGGGAAGTTGGGGTGGCAGCAGCTGCCCAAAGCAGCCCAGCTGACCACAGCCTGTCCCTCGGGCAGCTGCCCATGGTCCTCCGGGGAAAACACCACTGTGGGCACCCTTCTTTGGGGAGCCTGGCCGCTCCCTGAAACTTTCCACCACCATAAGCGAGGGCCAGCCGGGGAGGCAGCACCACCATCCCAGCCGAGCCATGGGCAGCTCCCCAGCTTTGTGACAGGTTTTGATACTAGTAAGGAAATAAATGCAAATGTAAAAGATCCTGGAAAAAAAGAAGGTGCATCTGGAATCGATGTCAAGCTATATAACGACTAAATGCACAAAAACTGCCAGAGGAGGAGAAAAGGAGGCCAGGTTGGGCAAACACGCTGTCTTCCCAGCCACAGGACCTCCATCTTGGAGGAGCTGAGTTTCAGGCGATTCTGCTTGAGCCATCCAGCTATGGCTTCCAAACACCTGACAAAGGTTTCAGGGGTGGGGGAGACTGGGTGGGGGAGGCCATCAATGAGGTGCCTGCACATTGCATATCAATGACATCCCAGGCTGAAACTCCTGACCACCTGAGCCAGAAGGTGCACGAAGACCCACCTTACAAACCTTGCAGATTCTAAGGGTTTAAGCCCAGTTCTTTGTTCGTTTTGCAAGCATCTCCGCGTGCTGGCAAAATGCGACGGTCCCTTTGGCAATATTTAAAGCCCAAAGTTTTGAGCAGTAACGCAATGGAGGGGAACGGAGTCATTCTCCCTAGGTTTCCAAGACCCAGCCTGAAAATGAAAAACTATTGATTATTTTATCTTCTTTTTTGCCTTCTGATAGATAAAGAAAGAACCAGGCAGGGCAGTAATTCAAGGATCGGTGGTATTTTGTGGAGCTATTTACTGCACATCTTAACAACGGAGACGTTTCGGGACTCTTGCAAAGATGTGCTAAGAGTTTTTGCACCACCTCGAATGGGCAGGGGAATAATCCCTCTCTCTTATTAAGGTCTCACAGTGAAACAAGGTTGGGCCGCTCTGTTAGCCTGTTTGTAGCAGTAAAAAAGAGCACGGGTCCAGGAGCAACTTAAAGAATAACAAAATGTGTGGCAGGGGAGGAGCTATCGTGAGTCACTGCTCAGGAATATGAAGAAGGCAGCCGTGACTCATGAAAGCTCCTCCTGGCGCTCCTGGACCCTGGCTCTTTTCTACTGAAGAAATGAATGGGTTTTGTTGGGTTCTCAATCTTTGGAAATGTTTAAACAGAGGCTGGAGAGCCATCTGACGGAGAGGCTGATTCTGTGAAAGCTCAAGGGGGTGGCAGGTGACAGGGGATGAGCGATAGGGTTGTGAGTGTCCTGCATAGTGCAGGGGGTTGGACTAGATGACCCAGGAGGTCCCTTCCAACTCTATGATTCTAGGATTCTATGATTTGGGATGGAGACAGATCCCCATTACAGAGTCCTCAGTGCAAAGTAACCATTTGGGAGGGGGGGCTGATCTCTGTAGTTTAATCACTTGTTACTCCAGGAGATCTCCAGGTCCCATCTGGAGGTTGACCTTGGGAGACTTTAAAGACGCAAAGAGGGTTTGGCAACAAGTTGCTTAAAAATAATAAAATCCTTTGATTTAAAAGACAAACAAATTTGTAAAGAACAGGTTTTCACATCCAGGGTTTCCGGAAACCTTGGGGTTTCTTGATGGCCCTGGAAGGGGTTTCTGAATGGGTGGAAGTTAATTAATTTTTTATACGTGTTCTTACATTTGTGAAATGTTCATCCAGTAATATCACCATGTATGGTCCTAAGATGGCCAATATTGGGCATGGAGGGGATGGGTCCAGGAGGGACCCCCAGGAGGGTATGCATTCAACTATGCCCTACTAACTATATTTTGAACAATGGTGCCACTTCTGGGGTTTCTCGAAGCCTGAAGAAGGTTTTACAGGTTTCTCAACAGTAAAAAAGTTGAGAAGGGCTGGTATAGAAAGAGAAGGGAATTTTAACTAAGGCAATTTCCGCACATAAGTAAAAAATAGCGTTACGCCAGTTGAATGGCAAAGCGCTAAATTTTGTCGCACTTCCCAGCCCCTCCTCACTGTTTCTGCTGTCTTGCGTTTGTCTGCCACCTTTTTGCAAGTCTCACACTCCACAAGTGCTGCTGGAAATAGTAGAAGAGAGCAATGAGCCTTATACGCGTCAATCAATCAATCAATTAATCAATCAATCAATCAATCAATCCAGGCAACCAATCCCCTTTCTCCATATTTTAAAGGTCCTGCAATGCCTGCTATTTTTTTAATGCATACTTCTCCATAGAATCATAGATGCAAAGACACATGATGGGGGGGGGTATAGAAAGTTACACTTTGTGTTACAACTTTGAAAAAAAAATCTTTTATTTCTGGCATTGCCTGCATAATTGTCTGCCTTTTCGTTGCTCCAGGAAGTTAGACATTTTAAAAAAGAAATTAGCATCCCGGGGAACCAGGGAGAGGGAGGCAGGTGCGAGGGCAGGGGATGAAGTAGGTTCCCGTTAGCATGTTTGAGCCACCATATCTTCCCTCTGCTGGTTGCCTGCTGGTTGTTTTCCTGTCGCTCGCACTTGAAAATGGAGGATATAGCGAGCTGGTTACTGCCCAGATGCTAGATGTTGGCGATGTCATTTGGAGGGGTCAGGATATAGGGACTTCTTTGGGCAATAGTAAAGGTAAAGGTATCCCCTGTGCAAGCACCGAGTCATGTCTGACCCTTGGGGTGACGCCCTCTAGCGTTTTCATGGCAGACTCAATACGGGGTGGTTTGCCAGTGCCTTCCCCAGTCATGACCGTTTACCCCCCAGCAGCAAGCTGGGTACTCATTTTACCGACCTCGGAAGGATGGAAGGCTGAGTCAACCTTGAGCCGGCTGCTGGGATTGAACTCCCAACCTCATGGGCAAAGCTTTCAGGCAGCTGCCTTACCACTCTGCGCCACAAGAGGCTCTTTGGGCAATATTACACTACATTTAACGGCTGCAGAAATGCTGTTTACTTGTCTTCATTCCTTCCGTTTGTTCTGTTCTGGAGGCAAGCAGAGAGGAATGGTGCTCAAAAGACAAGGAAGTTTCAAAATGAACCAAATCAGGACACTGGAGGAGATTATTTGAAAACAAATGATGGAGTTCCTATTCTGACCATACTAAATACACAGCTCCTCTAATGCCCCCTGTAGTATATTCTTCATATCTTTATAAAATATGCACACTACAGATCAGGCAGATAACAAGTTGGCACACCTTTGGGCCACGGTGGGGGTGGGGGTGGGGGTGAGGAATTGGCCGAAAACATCTCCCGAAAATGTGAGCAATTTCAGAACGGCATGTTTTCGAATAAGGCCACTTTCTGTTGTTTATTCCTGCAGAAGCTGAAATGGTTTTGGAAAGGAAGGGAGGCCGTTCACCTCCGCCAATATCTCTGCCTCTTTCTCAGTTCTGGTCCAAAGGAATCCAGCCAAACCGCTTTCCCCTTTGCTGGGCGCTCAGCGCATCCAAAGCTAAAATATGAAACCTTATCTTAAAACAACAAAGCTGCTCGACTTCTAACAATTTTCTTCCCCAGGTTCCTCTCGCTCCGCAAAAGTCCTGCCGGCTTTCTGACATTCGCCTTAAATACACTCGTCTCTGGGCTCTGCTTTGCCTGGGCTCGACAAACAGACAAAAATGACTTTTCTGTCCACCCTGATTTATTTTCTCATTTTAACTTTCCAACTTATCTTTCTTTCTGCTTCCCGGGCAGCGTTTTCCTTCTCCTTGCCGCCTTCCTTAATTGTTTTTCCCCCTCCCCCTTTTTCTGCATGAGTTCTCTTCTTGCCTTTCCACCCTCTCTTTTTAAAAGACTTCATGAGCTCAGAACTGCTTGTGAAACCAGCAGTTTTCGCTCTATGGAAACACCGAGCTGGAAGGGACCACAAGGGTCATAGAATCCAAGAGTGGGAAGGGGCCATGCAGGCCATCTAGTCCCACCCCCTGCTCAGTGCAGGATCAGCCTCAAGCATCCAGGAGAAGGATCTGTCCATCCGCTGCTTGAAGATGGCCAGTGAGGGGGAGCTCCCCACCTCCTTAGGCAGCCCCTTCCACTGCTGAACTAGACTCCTAGAATCCTAGAGTGGGAAGGGGCCATGCAGGCTATCTAGTCCCACCCCCTGCTCAATGCAGGATCAGCCTCAAGCATCCAGGATAAGGATCTGTCCAGCCGCTGCTTGAAGACCGCCAGTGAGGGGGTGCTCCCCACCTCCTTAGGCAGTCCATTCCCCTGCTGAACTAGACTCCTAGAATCCTAGAGTGGGAAAGGGCCATGCAGGCTATCTAGTCCCACCCCCTGCTCAATGCAGGATCTGTCTCAAGCATCCAGGAGAAGGATCTGTCCAGCCTCTGCTTAAAGACGGTCAGTGAGGGGGAGCTCCCCACCTCCTTAGGCAGCCCCTTCCACTGCTGAACTAGACTCCTAGAATCCTAGAGTGAGAAGGGGCCTCCAGGCCATCTAGTCCCACCCCCTGCTCAATGCAGGATCAGCCTCAAGCATCCAGGACAAGTCCAGCTGCTACTTGAAGACCACCAGTGAAGGGGAGCTCACCACCTCCTTGAGCAGCCCATGCCACTGCTGAACTACTCAGACTGTGATTCCCCCCCTGATATCTAGCCAATATAGATTTACATGTTGTTTAAACCCATTACTGCAGGTCCTCTTCTCTGCTGCCAACAGGAAACTTTCTCTGTTCTCCTCCAAGTGGCCACCTTTCTGATACTTCAAGAGAGCCATCCTGTACACTCTTCTTCTTCAGGCTGAACATTCCCAGATCCCTCAGCCTTTCCTCACAGGACTTGCTCTCCAGGCTGCGGATCATTCTTATCGCTCTCCTCTGCAACTCCTCAATTTTGTCCACGCCCTTTTTGAAGTGAGGACTCCAGAACTGCGCACAGGACTCCAGGTAGGGTCTGACCAATGTGGCATACAGTGGGACATCTTGTGGTTTTGATCTCGGAAGCTAAGTAGGCTCAGGCTACGTAGCACTTTTTGGGGAGTCCACCATGTAAGTCCAGGCTTGCCACACAGAGGCAGACAAGGCCAAACCACCTCTGTAAGCCTTGGACACCCAATGAGGAGTCACCAGAAGTCAGCTGTGACTTGACGGCACTTCTCCACCATTAGAGTGCCACCTGGTGGCGTGAAGCATAAAACACAACGGTAAGGGCAAAACTTCCAAAAGGGGGCCTCGGTTTCTCTTAGAAGAGAAACCAAAGAGAAATGAAAGAGAAATCCTTCTTTTAATCAATGGCTCTACATGGAAAAAGAAGTGAATTTCAGAAAAAAAGAAGCCCACTTCCTCCCAGCAGCACATATTCTGGCTCCTCTCCGGGTTGAAAGCGCACAAGTTTACTTGGTACATCAAAGTTCCTTCCAAATGGCAAACAAGCCGCGGAGTCATACCCGTTCATAAGGAAAAGTCAGTTTCTGCCAGGCCTCTATTTGATTTCAATTAAAAGAAAGACAGGAGGCTTAATCTTGCCCAAAGTTGATATGCTGTATACCTGAGTGAACTGTCCAATTTCCCTTATGAATTATGTATAAAACCCACAACCACAGACTCTGTTAGAAACTCGCAAGGGAAATTCAATTTCGTTTGGGCTTTCACCCCCCCCTTCCCTTCTTCTTCCCCTCCTGGTTCTTGGGATATTCATTTCAGACTTTCTCCCCCCCCCCCCCCGAACTTTCTCGCCTTGCTCATTTTTCTAAATGTCTTATTTATTCAAGCCCTTCATAGAGGGAAGTAACGCCATGCATTGCTGATTTTATTACTTCGGACAGTTTACAATATCTCTTTGGAAGCTAACATGTTAATTGATTTTAAAATTTCTATGAATTTGAGCCCTGCTATCTCACTTGGCGTGCCGATGGCAGGGACGGCTCATTTGAATGTCCTCTGAGCTCCCCCACAACTTGCTTTAGATAAGCAAAGCTGCGTTTTGAAAAGAGAAATGGGAAAAAAAAGAAACAAGTTCTCCATCCTTCTCATGGAAGCCAAGCTGTGGGATGGTTTGGCCCATGCGCCAGGATTCTGAGGTTGCCCACTTGACTCCTGTGCTTCAGATTTTGAGGTCAAACTCAGTTGGCCTCGTAAGAACGTAAGGAAAGCTCTGATGGACCAACTCTTCCATCATTCCTCCAAGTTCCGGAAGAAGTTCCTGACAGTCAGAGCGGTTCCTCAGTGGATCAGGCTTCCTAGGGAGGTGGTGGGTTCTCCATCTTTGGAGATTTTTAAGCAGAGGCTGGAGAGCCATCTGACAGAGAGGCTGATTCTGTGAAGGTTCAAGGGGGTGGCAGGTGACAGTGGATGAGCAATAGGGTTGGGAGTGTCCTGCATAGTGCAGGAGGTTGGACTAGATGACTCATGAGGTGCCTTCCAACTCTATGATTCTATGATTCTGATTCCCAACCAGTAATCTAAGAGCCGGTTGCAAAGATCTCACTGTTGCTTCTCTCCAACCAGCAACATGGGTTCATAAACATAAAACCAGCATGTTACCTCTTATGGTTGTTGAAGACTCCTGTGTGCATCAGCTTGGAAAGCCTTCTACATTAAAGGAGAGCCAACATGGTGTAGTGGCTAAGGGCTGCAGACTATAATATGGAGAATCAGATTTAATTCCCCCTTCCTCCTCTACATGGTGCCAGATGGGTGACCTTGAACCTGTCACAGATCTCCCAGAGCATTCTCAGCCTCACTTCGCTCACTTCGTATGAGAAGAGGAAGGGTAGGTGATTTTAAGCCTCTTTGGGACTTCACTGGATAGTAAAAAGTGGGGTGCAAAAAGCCAGCTCTTCTCCTTTTTTCTCAATGGCCCATCCAGTTCAACAATGGCCAAAACCCAGGTGCCATCAGGGGGTTCGCCAGACGGGCAAGAACTGCAGAGGTCCAGGGCACTAAGAATATAGAGCATCCTTTTGAAAACGTTTGAAGAAGAAGAAGAAGAAGAAGAAGAAGAAGAAGAAGAAGAAGAAGAAGAAGAAGAAGAAGAAGAAGAAGAAGAAGAAGAAGAAGAAGAAGAGCTGGTTCTTGTATGGCCTCCAATTGCCTTCCCTTTCCTCTCCCCACTACAGACACCCTGTGAGGTGGGTGAGGCTGAGAGAGCCCTGATATTCCTGCTTGGTCGGAACAGCTTTCTCAGTGCCGTGGCTAGCCCAAGGTCACCCAGCTGGTTGCATGTGGGGGAGTGGGGAATCAAACCCAGCTCGCCAGATTAGAAGTCTGCACTCCTAAGCACCACATCAAGCTGGCCATGGAATAACCCCTGAAATATTCTTCAGGCTTCAAGTAACTCCGGAAGGATGCCATCTGGCCATGCTTCCTTGCCACACACACACACAAACACACACCGGCAGTCACAGCTGCTTTGGAGGAGCACTGGCCCTCTGACCCCAACCCCATACAACATTGTCGGAAGAAGAAGAAGAAGAAGAAGAAGAAGAAGAAGAAGAAGAAGAAGAAGAAGAAGAAGAAGAAGAAGAAGAAGAAGAAGAAGAAGAAGAAGAGTTGGTTCTTATATGCCGCTTTTCCATACCCGAAGGAGGCTCAAAGCGGCTTACAGTCAGCTTCCCATTCCTCTCCCCACAAAAGTCACCCTGTGAGGTGGGTGAGGCTGAGAGAGCCCTGATATCACTGCCCGGTCAGAACAGTTTTATTAGTGCCATGGCAAGCCCAAGGTCACCCAGCTGGCTGCATGTGGGGGAGCGCAGATTCGAATGTGGCATGCCAGATTAGAAGTCCGCACTCCTAACCACTACACCACTACACCAAACCACTACACCAAACAGGACCCCACTGTCCCTACCTTCCCATCCAAACCCACATCTTCCAGAGGCCAAGCTGGTCAGGCAAGGAAAGGGTGAACTCCCACCTTTCCACCCCTACATGTTCCAAAGGCTGAGCCAGAAAGACTGTGGGGGGTGGTTGGTCTGAAAGATTCCTGCCTCTTTCCCTCATATCCCAAATGCTGGACAGCAAGGAAGCCCGTGAGAGGGCTGCCTCTTTCCCATGCCTTTCTCCCCATCTCCCAAAGGCGGGGCTGGGTGAGGAAGGCCATGGAGGTTCTGCATCTTTCCCACCCTCACATCTCCCATAGGCGAGGCTGTCCAGGAACGACTCTACAGAAACAGAATTGCAGCCGCACAAAACCAACAAGCCCATCTTGAAGAATAGACATTCTAAATGTCATTATTGCAGGCATTTGGACACAATCGCTTCTGGGTGCCTTCCAAATCTCCGTGCCTGTGATTCGGAGACGAGTTGGCGAACCGTGGCCTTCCAGGTGATTTGGAGCCGGTAATTCCACCAGCGCTCATGGGAATTTCAGCTGCTCAGCCATTCAGGAGCATTCAGGGAAACTTATATTCCCATTACGACCGCCTGCGGTAGACTCATTTGGGGCACTGCGCTTTGCTGGAGAAAATGGAAGAGGGCAATTCCGGTGTTCAGACTGCGATGTCCCTCTCTCGCGCATGTTCCATTTAATTAAAACCCTATTTTATCCACGAGCACCGTGCTGCCTCTCTAATGCCTTGACGGTCACCTCTGAGTCATAGGGTGGCCTTTCCCCCCGTTCTTATTTCATAGCGTTCCTTTCTTCATTTGTTCTCGGTTGACCTAGGAAATTGCTGAACGTCAAGCTTTGGGCTGCCCATAAATCTCCTTGGCCATACTGTACGTAGAGGGAGGCTATCACTGAGTGGAAGCAGTTAGAGAATTAAAAGAAGGCATTCAAGAGCCTCAATGGGATTCATTGCTTCAGCGATGGCCTACAAGTAGGCATGGCGACTTCCAGGCGGGAGACGGAGAAAGCGACCAATCAGCAATTGCCTCTAGCCAAGTAGCGGAAGAGTCTGACTAGCAGGTTACGTAGTCTAGCAGCGGGGTAACGACTCCTATCCAAATATGTATTATGTAAACTCTACGCAGGCCTTCTCTTAACCTGGATCCAGACACTATAGCTGGTCCAGAATGCAGCAGCCCCTGTCCTCAGAGGAACACCGTGGTCCCACATTTCCAACAACAGCATCAGCCACGAGTTAAATTCTGGATCAGACTTAAGGCTTTGGTAATCAGCTTTAAAGCCATACGTGGTCTAGGCCCAGGGGTACCTGAAGGACTGCTTTGCTGTCTATTCCCCCCAATGAGCTCTTCTCTCTGTCACTTCCAACTAACTGGTGATCCCTGGCCCTGAAGAAGCATATCTGATCTCAACCAGGGACAGAACATTCTGGCCTCCACCTGGTGGAATGAGCTCCCAGAAGACATAACTGGGCCCTACCGGAAGTAGTTTCAGTCACAGGGCCCATAAAATGGAGCTCTTCTGCCTGGCATTTGGTTGAGGTTGACCAAGTCAACATCTACTGGGCCACCCAGAACCCCTCCCCATGAACTGCATCGTGAACTGACTAGCCTATGAGATTATACTAACATGTTAATGTTGTTGTTATCGCTAGTTATTGACATTTTACATAAACCTCTACTACTGTTGTTTCATTTGATGTAATTATTGAATTTTACTGTATTTATGTCTATGTTTTCCCATGTTCTATATCTACACAATGTCTTCTGATCACCTACTCATATTTGTATACTGCCAATTCTGGTTCACATAATTAGCATTTTTGTCAGAAGACTATCTAGCCTCTGCTTAAAAACTTTCAAGGAAGGAGAACTCACCACCTCCTGGGTAAGCCTGTTCCACCGAGGATCTTCTTCATCTTCTTCTGGATGTTCATCCGAAAACCCCTTTGAATTAATCTCATCCCATTGGTTCTGGCGAGTGACCTTTATGGAAGTTCCATAACTTAACTGTGATTTGGCAACACTTTCCAATGTCATGCAGAAGATACTGTTCTGCTGACTAGGCGACAGCCGCTGGCCAGATTCCTAGTATTTATACTTGACCTGCCTTGGACAATCGGTAGACTTCAATGGGACTTCCAACCCTCTTTTATCTGCACCTGAAAAAAGACTTAGTGAGAAGCACAATGGCCCACAACGTGGTGTTCTTGATCTGGACCGGATCCCAGCTCAGGTTGGGAGTCCTCCAAGCTCAGTTCTGAGGATGCTGCAGATCAAACTTTCTCAACATTTTTTGTGCCTTTTAGGAAGCCCTGAAACATTATTCAGGCCCCGAGAAACCCCAGAAGTGGCTAAATCATGCAGAATACAGTTGGGAAGTTGAGTTGTTGACATGCTTGGCTGGGGTCCCTCCCCTTTCCACTCCCTCTTGGCCCATCATTGGCCATTTTGGGAGGGGGGCAGGTCAACATGACTTCCGTCCATTCAGCAAATCCTTCAAGAGCCATCAAGAAACCCAAGGGTTTCACGAAACCCTGCTGGAGAAAGTCTGCTATAGGTAGACCTCAAAGAGCCTGGGATCCAGAGGTATAAGGGATTGCATCTTTTTCCTTCCTGTGTTTTGTCTCATTGTGACATCTAACATCCCTAGTTTCTTTTTCCTCATTCACTGGGCGGAGTTCTTTACTTGTGGACAAATACCAGGAAGAACCGATCTAAGCCAGCCCTCGATGCTCGAGTCAACGTCATAAGCCTTTTTCGCCCCTCGAAACCTTATGATGAAATTAATTTTGCACAATGCATGAAAAAACGCCCCAAACCAACAAGTAATAAATCAAAACCGATTTAATTCCTTTCCACCCTCTGTACGATTTGGTGAGTAGAATTTGAAAGCTTTATTAGGTCCCAGAGATGCACATCCCTTCCGCCCCAGCTCTGTTGAAAAATTTAAACCCCATTACAAATGCAGACACCGTGCAAGTCAAGCAGTTCTATGCTAGAAGATGGGGGATTGTCATCAATTTTGTCTTGCCTCTTCTGGATCTGTCTCTGTGATCATGTACTGAGTAGGTTTGAGCACTAAGGGTCATTGAGTTTAATGGGAATTTTGGCTTTTCTGAGTTGCCTGGGGCCTGGGGTATGGGATTTTAAGGTACAGCCTCCACAATTTCAGTGTTGCCCTGGGAGGCTCTTCCCTGACACCCCTCCAAATTTCAAAAATATTGGGCCAAGGGGACCAATACTAGGGTTTTCCAAAGAGATGGCCCCCATCTGCTCCATTATATCCTATGGGACAGACTGCCCTTTGGATATAACGGAGAGATGGGGGCACCCCCTTTGGGAGCCCCTAGGAGTGGGGCCCCTGGTCCAATCTTCTATAAACCTGGAGGGGAGTCACAGAAGAGCCTGCTGGAGTTACCCAGAAGGTTGCAACATAAGCCCCCACCTGCCCAGGCTCCAGGAAATGCCGAAAAGTCAAAATTCCCATTAAAGTCAATGGCGCCATTGACTTTAATGGGATTGTTGAGGTTTCTGCCTTTCCCATGGCTTGGGGAGTGGGGTTTAAGTTACAGCCTCCAAACTTTCAGGGTAGCTCATTTTTGTTGCAGCAAGCAAGCCTTCGCAAGGTGCGAGACCTCAGCAATGCAATGTATTTTCAGAAGTCGCCCTCCCCCTCACCTTTGCCCTGGACAGGCCCAGGCAAAGGGTGGGAAACCTGGAGGGGAGTCATAGAAGAGGGTGGGAAAACAGAGCGAGAACAACCAGGGCCTGGGAAAGAAAGACAAGTGTCCATTAAAATTTTAAACGGCCAGGACCAAAGCGCTTCAAAACGTTCTGAATCGCTCCGAACCACTCTGAAGCGGTCTGCTCCAGCTCCGTTTTTTGGTGGTTGGTGTGATTCGGTCCACCTTGGAGCGATATGTCTCCGAAGCGGTGATTCGGAGCGATTCGAATCGAATCGCACAGCCCCAGTAATGAGCCAAGGCAGACTACACAAGAACTTGAACTACCACTAGGGCAGGGGTAGTCAACCTGTGGTCCTCCAGATGTCCATGGACTACAATTCCCATGTGCCCCTGCCAGCGGTTGCTGGCAGGGGGTCATGGGAATTGTAGTCCATGGACATCTGGAAGACCACTGGTTGACTACCCCTGCACTAGGGTACTGGCTCTGGATTGAGAAAATGGCTGCTTTGGAAGGTAGTATCTGTAGCATCATACCCAACTGAAGACCCCCATACCCAAACCCAGTTTTCTCAGGCTCTGCTCCCCAAATCTCCAGGTAGTTCAAAACCCACCTGCATGTTGGCAATACTCTGTGAAACAAAAGTTTGATGTTTGATGTGGTGGACCATGAGATATTAGCCCACTGCTTCATTGGGACAGGGGTTAGGGGGACAGCCTTACAGTGGTGATGGACGACTGGCTGGATAATTGGTCAGAGGTTTGGAAGCAGTGTCTGGATGGCTCAGGCAGAGTCGTCTGAAACTCATTCCCTCCAATACAGAGGTCCTGTGGCTGGGCAGAAGGGGACAGGATCAAGAAGAACACTATGCAGGACACTCTCAACCCAATCGCTCCTCCACTGTAACCTGCCACCCCCTTGAGCTTTCACAGAATCAGCCTCTCCGTCAGATGGCTCTCCAGCCTCTGCTTAAAAATCTCCAAAGATGGAGAACCCACCACCTCCCGAGGAAGCCTCCAACAAGAACTTTGGATGTGAAGGACGTTTGTCATCTTTTGTGCTCATGTCTCAGTAAAATGACTTTATCAACAGCCCAACATGGTTTCAGTGGTTCTGGGTTTACCCACAAAACCT
Organism: Paroedura picta; assembly: GCF_049243985.1. Classification (NCBI taxonomy): domain Eukaryota; kingdom Metazoa; phylum Chordata; class Lepidosauria; order Squamata; family Gekkonidae; genus Paroedura; species Paroedura picta. The sequence goes on from NC_135375.1 coordinate 475,411, forward strand.
TCCTCTACCATCAAAGCATTCCTTCCTTTCTACTTCCACCACCTTTGCCCCAAAGTGCGGCCTGCAGAAATTCTGGTTCTCCTTCCCTTGGTTAACTTTCGGGAAGGACTGTGGGGCTGGGGTGTTTGTGTGGGGGGGAATTAATATTTCACAAAGCTCCCTTGTAAAATAAAGGTTAAATCTGGAAAAATAACAATATAAATAAATGATGGTTTTTGATCTTGTTCGGGCAAAGCAAGCCCCATGTAAATTTAAAGCTGGCATCATAGCATGTTCACATAGCGTTTGACACTCCACTGGGTTTTGACTGCCTAAGTTTGTTTTCTCCCTGGAAGAGGGGGGAAAAAACCCTGAATTCTTGCCAAGGAAGGAAGAAGGAACGCTGGATTCACAAGAAATTAAAGAATTGACTGTGAGGTTTTTCTTTTCTTCCCCTCCTCCCCTGAAGACAAATTAAATTGCATTACTATCTGAGATCAGTGAACATTTTGGCTTCTGATCTATCAAAAAATGAAAGCAACTCTTTTTAAAGCAACCACAAATTGAGGTGTTGTGGGGACTCCATGTAGCTTCTATAGTTCCATTCAATTCACTTGTATCCTCACAACAACCCAATGAGGTAGGTTTGGCTGAGGGTATGTGACTGTCTCAAGGTCAGCCATCAAGTCTCCATGGCAGAGTGAGGATTTGAACTCGGGTCTCCCAGACTCTAGTCTGACACCCCAAGTGCTAACTTTCAACTGAGTGAGGATAATATTGAGATAGGGAAGGGGCGGAATAAGGGGAGGTCAATGTTTTAGGAGGGGAGGGCTGCAGCAAAAGGCCAGAAGAGGAATTTGTTTGGCCTGTCTTATCTATCCTAGGACAAGGCTTCTTGAGCGGAAAGATGAACAAGTGGGGTAGGGAGAAAGATAAGAAAGAAAACTTTGCTAGAAATTGTGACCCTCTCAGCATCTGGACAGAAAAGCAAGGCTGGAAATGCTAGAAAAAGTGACCGTCCCTTGTCAAAAATAGGCAATGTAGCAGCCAGGTCAGTTCTATACTTCCCCTCTGTATCGCAGCCTTCTCAGGTGGAATTTAGAAGAAGAAGAAGAAGAAGAAGAAGAAGAAGAAGAAGAAGAAGAAGAAGAAGAAGAAGAAGAGTTGGTTCTTATATGCCGCTTTTCCCTACCCGAAGGAGGTTCAAAGCGGCTTACAGTCGCCTTCCCATTCCTCTCCCCACAACAGACACCCTGTGAGGCAGGTGAGGCTGAGAGAGCGCTGATATCACTGCCTGGTCAGAACAGTTTTATCAGTGCCGTGGCGAGCCCAAGGTCACCCAGCTGGTTGCATGTGGGGGAGCGCAGAATCGAACCCGGCATGCCAGATTAGAAGTCCGCACTCCTAACCACTACACCAAACTGGCTCTAAATTTAATTTATTTCGGTTGGAATATGCAAGATCTGTAGCATGCACGATTTAATACAACTGTGAACAATATCCTACACGGGTCATTGGAGAAGATCCAGTCTCCAGTATTATTGTTGTTGTTATCGAATTTATATCCTGCTTAGGGAAGAGTACGAACTGGGAAAATGCAGTAACCCTGATTAAAAAGAATTGCTCCAGGGTCAGAAAAGCCAGTTGTGTGACAAACAAGGATTTGCACACAGGAACCCATGGTCCCCCGTACAACTGGTGTCATGTCGCATCTTTATCATACTCTGTCTCATTCCCAAAACGTCTCTTTCTCTCAGCCCTCCCTCAGCCCTCCATCCTGATGAAGAAGCACAGAAAGCGCTTGGGAATTCCCAATTCAGCCACAAAGGGAATCAATAAACTTCCCACCATCCTCACATTATTATCAGATAAGAGTTTGGCAGCATGTTGTAGCCATATCAAACTCAAGGGATGTGATTCTACCATCAGATCTGCACTAGCCTTAACACCCCTGCCTGGTGGGAAGTCTAGATTGTTTTGGGTCATAATATCTTTTCAAAGCTGATTCCTTAAGGAAGAAGAAGAAGAATATTTGTTGGTTCTTATACCCTGCTTTTCTCTACCCGAAGGAATCTCAAAGTGGCTTACAATTGTCTTCCTCTCCCCACAACAGGCACCCTGTGAGGAAGATTCAAATGAGTAGCCGTGTTGGTATGAAGTAGCACAATAAAAGCAGAGTCCAGTCAGGCACCTTTAAGACCAACAAAGATTTATTCAGGGCGTGAGCTTTCGAGTGCAAGCACTCTTTGTCAGTTCTTAGTCTGATGAAGAGTGCTTGCACTATAAAGCTCATGCCCTGAATAAATCTTTGTTGGTCTTAAAGGTGCTACTAGATTCTGATTTTCCTGTGAGGAAGGAAAGAGAGCCCTGACAGGACTGCTCTGCGAGAACAGCGCTATCAGGACTGCGACAAGCCCAAGGTCACCCAGCTGGTTGCATGTGGAGGTGCGGGATATCAAACCCAGCTCACCAGATTAGAAACCACCGTTCTTGACTTCGACATCAAGCTGGCTCAGAGACCTCAACTGGAAGGAGTTCTTGTGTTTCCCCCTTCCTCTCCCCACAACGGGCACCTTGCGAGGTAGGTGGGGCAGAGGGAGTTCCGAGAGAACAGTGACCGGCCCAAGGTCCTCCAGCAGGCTTCAGGTGGAGGAGTGGGGAATCAAACCCAGTGTTCCAGAGGAGTGGGGGAATCAAACTGGTTTTTAACCACTACACCCAGTAAGTTGCTTTGGGTCTACAGTGGGGAGAAATATGGGGCATACATGTAAATAAACAATACCGCTGAAGATACCGGGTAAAAACCAGGTGTGTAAGTGGGAAACGGGACATAATAAGGGGAAGGAGATAAAAGCCATCCCCACAAGTCTTTGTGGGTTTTTCACTTATAGATAGGCAGATAGACGATAGATAAAACTGGATTCTCTTCACTACCTTTGTCTATTCATGTGGTCACGGAGAGGTGCTGGGAGACAAAACAGTAGATTTGGAAGACCAATCAACTTGACAGGTGAAGAATTTCAAAGTGGAAACTAGAAGTTTTTACTTCTTCTTCTTCTTTTGACAGCCCTGAGAAAACGTTCTGTTAGTTTGGTGTGTTTTTTTAAAATCATGTCAGGTCCAGGATGCTTGACACATCTTGGCCTGCTCAGAGTGTGGAATTTGCGCCTGTGTGCATGTCCACACATCCACATACCCACCGAGAGCCCTCTCAAGAAAACATTTCAACCTGTCGGCAAACAGAAGAAAGAAAGTCAAGATGCTGCCTTGGAAAAAAAAAAAGATTCCCTCCCTCCACCCCTCTGCAACCGGTTTGGGATGCTGTCCAGTTTCCCAAACCCATGCTTGCCTTTCCTTTTTTTAAAAAAAATATTTTTGGGAACCTCTTGACACCGTCCCCCAAGGAAACGGCACGATCCTTGATGCCGCCGTGGTTCATTGAGAGTCAGTTTGGTGTAGTGGTTAGGAGTGCGGACTTCTAATCTGGCATGCTGGGTTCGATTCTGCGCTCCCCCACATGCAACCAGCTGGGTGACCTTGGGCTCGCCACAGCACTGATAAAGCTGTTCTGACCGAGCAGTGATATCAGGGCTCTCTCAGCCTCACCCACCCCACAGGGTGTCTGTTGTGGGGAGAGGAAGGGAAGGCGACTGTAAGCCGCTTTGAGCCTCCTTCAGGTAGAGAAGAGCGGCATATAAGAACCAACTCTTCTTCTTCAGTAATCTCAGGGCTCTCTCAGCCTCCCCTCCCTCACAGGGTGTCTGTTGTGGGGAGAGGAAGGGAAGGCGACTGTAAGCCACTTTGAGCCTCCTTCGGGTAGGGAAAAGCGGCATATAAGAACCAGCTCTTCTTCTTCTTCTTCTTCTTCTTCTTCTTCTTCTTCTTCTTCTTCTTCTTCTTCTTCTTCTTCTTCTTCTTCTTCTTCTTCTTTTTCCAGCCGCTCGCAAGTTTTCGCTTTGTTCCTCCCGTCGTTGGCGCGAGAACGAAGCCGTTCTCCGTCTCCCGAAATTTGTGTCAATATTAACTAAGGATGGCATTTCAACGGCGACTGATGTGGCTTCCTTTTCCGACAATACCCTGGGAATTTCTTTCTTTCCATTTCTCCCCCCCCCCCCACCAAAAAAAAAGTGTTTTATAGAACACTTCAAAGAGCGCTACGGCTCAGCTCGGGATGTGCACGCCAAAGGTTAAAATCAGAACTCCTTCTAGATGCCAGGAAGATCTCCTGGGAGGAGAGGATCCGGAGGTTGACTGAATTTCACCTTCAAGATTCCGCTCCCAGATTCAAAGGCAATATTCAGCCCCCCACCCCACCCCCCCACCCCATACCCCAAGTGTTTTATCACAGCTCTTTTCTTCAGGGTCTTGGGTCTGCTTGCGTTTGTGTAAGTCGCTTGGTTTTTTCTCCCAACTGAATTTGCATCTGCTCCAAAGAGCAGAGGACATTTCAGATAATTGCGCCTGGAATAGGGCTTCCACGGCCGCAAACACCACCGTTCCCCTTCCTTGACCCCTCCTGGGGGTCAAGGACTCTAGGTGGCTACGGGGTAGGATTTTGGTTTTTAAATCATTGCAAGTGGGGGAGAAGAACAGCCTTATGGTACTCCTCACCACACTGGGCCAAGCCTCCCTCCCCATTTCTCCTGCATTCCGCAGACAAACATCAATGGAGGATGAAAGGTATCTTGAGAGAGCTTAGAGTTTTTTTGATGTGACACGCCGAAGAGAGGGGGCGGGGGGGGGGGGCGAAAGGCATCTTGAGACAGATGAGAGAGGGTCTAGGGAGACCGAAATGGGAGCGGGGAGAGTTGAATCCATTAAAGGAGACGCAAAGTGGGACACCTCCCCAAAGACGGGCAGAGTCCTCGCAGGCAAGTGCTTTGAAATTGGGGAAGCTAAAAAAGGAAAGAGAGAAAAGTTTCGAGCCTTAAAGGAAATCTTTCTTTTTTAAAAAGAGGAGAAGGAAACCGAGAGGGAAAGGCCCGGCATGAAAAGAGAGTTTGGGGGCCCCAGAGATCGAGGAGGTATTTAAGGAAGGGGCCCCAGCCAATCCAGGGAGATCAGCCTGTGTCCCAATGTAAGGGATGCCTGCTAAACCAAATAGCAGTCAGCTCAGAGTCTCTGTCCTGGAGCTGCAGATCACAGCAGGAATTTCCAAACTGGGCCGCACTACAAAAAAGGAGAATTCAATTGTTAAATGGGAAGGTAGCCCTCTTTAAGTATTTGAAAGGTTGTCACTTGGAGGAGGGCAGGATGCTGTTTCTGTTGGCTGCAGAGGAGAGGACACGCAGTAATGGGTTTAAACTACAAGTACAACGATATAGGCTAGATATCAGGAAAGAAATGTTCACAGTCATAGTAGTTCAGCAGCGGAATAGGCTGCCTAAGGAGGTGGTGAGCTCCCCCTCACTGGCAGTCTTCAAGCAAAGGTTGGATAAACACTTTTCTTGGATGCTTTAGGATGCTCTGGGCTGATCCTGCATTGAGCAGGGGGTTGGACTAGATGGCCTGTATGGCCCCTTCCAACTCTATGATTCTGTGATTCTATGATTCTATGAAGATGGCTTCCTGTTTCACTCTGTATGAGTTATTGCTCTGTTCTTCGAGCCCCACACCTTGGTGAGTATTTTCCTCTTCAGAGCTGCAGTGGGGGATCAGTTGACTCAGGCACATCCTCTGGGTGCAGAAACCTTGCCAACCGAGGTTCCCATCTCTGCCGGAATCCCTGTTCGGGGTTTGCTTCCTTCCAGTCAATTCTGCTGCATCCCCGTTTTGTGTGTGGTTGGGTCATTCCATCAAGAGATGGTACAGAATTACCCTCCCAGAAATTTGTGGTTGGCAGCCATGTCTCTCTGAATTCCTGTTATGGGTTTGTTGTGTTTCGATAAGGAGGCCAGGCCAGCTCAGTTCTTGTGCAGAAACTCACAGCTTTGTTTTGGTTTTGTACATTGTTGTCATGGCACACTGGGGTGGTTGTTTTAGCTCTTTTCTGCAGCTTCCTCTCTTGTTAGATTCCTGGGTTCAGAGACCAGGTCGCTGGGAGTTCATTTCAGCTCTTTCTTGTGACCGAACAAGGTGGTGCAAGGACTATAAGTGAACCAAAGAAACCCACAACCAACCCCAGCTTATATACACAAGCCACACAATAGATTTTCCCACCAGTGTGCACTTTTGACCCGCTTCATTTTGGCATTTTGGGCTGTATCAACAGGGGCATCACATCAAAATCACAAGATGTCATAGTCCCATTATATACGGCACTGGTCAGACCACACCTGGAGTACTGTGTGCAGTTCTGGAGGCCTCACTTCAAGAAGGACGTCGATAAAATTGAAAGGGTACAGAGGGGAGCGACGAGGATGATCTGGGGCCAAGGGACCAAGCCCTATGAAGATAGGTTGAGGGACTTGGGAATGTTCAGCCTGGAGAAGAGGAGATTGAGAGGGGACATGATAGCCCTCTTTAAGTATTTGAAAGGTTGTCACTTGGAGGAGGGCAGGATGCTGTTTCCGCTGGCTGCAGAGGAGAGGACACGCAGTAATGGGTTTAAACTTCAAGTACAACGATATAGGCTAGATATCAGGGGGGGAAAGTTCACAGTCAGAGTAGTTCAGCAGTGGAATAGGCTGCCTAAGGAGGTGGTGAGCTCCCCCTCACTGGCAGTCTTCAAGCAAAGGTTGGATACACACTTTTCTTTGATGCTTCAGGATGCTTAGGGCTGATCCTGTGTTGAGCAGGGGGTTGGACTAGATGGCCTGTATGGCCCCTTCCAACTCTATGATTCTATGATTCTAAAGCTCAGGATCACAGTCCTTGGACCTCAAGCTTGGCCCTTGTGCAGAACTACAAACACAACATCCCTTAACACAAAACCGACCTGTTCGTGTACATATGTAGACCTGTGTATGAATGCGTGTCTATGTGTCCCAGTTTATGTATCCTCCCTAATAACAGCCAAGTGAACAAACTGGCACAAAGGGAACTAGAGAATAGGTCTGAATGTTGATGTTTAAGGTCTCCCCTTTGCTCAGATAGACTGCTCCATCTTCAAGCTTGGACACGTAGAGTAACCTTTCTCTACCAGGGCTTTTTGAAACCCTGAGGTTTCTTGACAGCCCTGGAAGATTTTCCTGAATAGTTGGGAGTTCATTGATTTTTTGATATATTTAAAAAATGTGTTACACATTTATTGGGTGCTGTTTATATATTTATTTGTAATTCAATTTAAACCCCACCCCCTCCCGACACAGTCGGCCCGAGGCAGCTTACAACAAGATAAAAACGATAAAATATAAAAACACAATCTCAATAAAACCCCTTCAATTAATCCCCAATAAAAACATGACATCCTCACAACCCAACAATCCAACGGCGGAATAAAATGACCATAAATGCTCATCTTGCCCCACCTACCCACTCTCAGAATGGCCAATGAATGGCCTGGAGGGGATGGGAAGGGGAGGAGCCCCAAGTGGGCGTGGCCTCAGTTCTGCTTCCCAACCATATTCTGCATGATTGTGCCACTTCTGGGGTTTCTCGAAGCCTGAAGAATATTTCAGGGGTTTCTCGATGGTAAAAAAATTTGAGAAAGTCTGTTTTGGAGGATATACTTCTTTACACAGAGAATGATTAAAATGTGGAATTTGCTGCCAGATCTATTCTGAATCTTATAACCCTGTGTGAAGCTAAATCAAGTAGAAGAAGAAAAACTGGGAGTTTTTTTGTTCCTGGCTTTTGACTACCTGAAGGAGTCTCAGAACGGGTTGCAAACACCTTTCCCTTCCTCTCCCCACAATAGGCAGCCGGTGAGGTAGCTGGGGCTGAGAGAGCTCTGCTTATGTTCTTATGAATGTGGTTTGCTGCGTTAGCCTGCAGACAAGAAGTCAGAGAGAAGAAGGAAAAGGAACATTCTGCCCGACCTGCTGCTCCCACTGAGCCTCAGAACAAAGCTGCTTTGATTTTTCATCCATGAGGTGGGAACTAATAGTCATGATTTAAGCATGGCTTTCCTGGACTGTGTTTGTATCATCTGGTCACTGTTTCTATAACCCTTTTCTGCTTCCGCCCGCTCCGGTTCCTTCGCTGAGCGCTAAAATCTTTGTAAAGAATTATTCCGAACTGGGATGTCCTTCAAATGCGCATCACAAAACCACATTTGCTCTGACGGCTGTCTACATTTTTGTAGTTTAAGAAGTTTTGTCTTACTTTTTTAAAGAGAGAGGGAGGGAGGGAGAGAGGGAGGGAGAAAGAGAGATTTCCAAACCTCATGTTTTCATCATATTTAAACAGATCTTGACCCGGCAGCGGGTTTTGAAAAATGTATCTCCTCAACAGATGCTTTACACCTGAAAAGTTTCTTTTTAAAAACCTTCATAAAAAACAAACAAACAAAAAACACCTCTCGCCCCCTCAAGGATATATACAGGGCCCAGTCTATGGGCACTGAAGCAATAAATAAAACAGAGAAATAAATCGTTATAAAAATCATACTTTGCCAGGTCCTGTCCTCTCCGTTCACTCCCCCCTCCCACCCTCCAGCTAGGTACATTTAACACTCTCTCTTTTGCAGTGAAACTGTTACTTTTGTGATGCAGTTAGAAAATATGCTTGAAAGAAAACAGCATGGTGCTTTCGACACATTTTTTTAGTGCTCACAACGGTTGCTGGAGGCATTTTTTAAAACAAATGTATTTTTGTTGGGACTGGGGCCAGAGTCCCTTCAGAGAAACAGAGCCATGGAGAAACAGAGCATTTTGAAAGTATTCAGTTATTAGTTACCTTTGTGGACAAAGCACAGATGCAGACTCACAGTGCTTGGAGGTTTTAAAGAGAGTAATCTTTACTGGGAAAGATTATTTGCAGATATATATCATATTCAGAGAGCCTCTTGTGGCGCAGAGTGGCAAGGCAGCTGACATGCAGCCTGAACCTCTGCCCATGAGGCTGGGAGTTCGATCCCAGCAGCCGGCTCAAGGTTGACTCAGCCTTCCATCCTTCTGAGGTCGGTAAAATGAGTACCCAGCTTGCTGGGGGGTAAACGTAATGACTGGGGAAGGCACTGGCAAATCACCCCGTATTGAGTCTGCCATGAAAATGCTAGAGGGCGTCACCCCAAGGGTCAGACAGGACTCGCTGCTTGCACAGGGGATACCTTTACCTTTACCTTTATCATACTCATCTGCTTCTGTCTTTTTACTGAAGCAGAATACAAAAGCTTAAAGAGTAGTAACAAAGGCAGCACAATGCAAGACTCTTGTCGCTAGGCTGCAGGCAGACTACATGCCACACATCAGTAGATGGAGAGAGAGCAGATAGCCTAAAGGAGCATCCTTGCTTGCTTCCCTGCAAAGGCTCATACTGAGCTGCTCTTTCTGAAGAAACAGTTTCAAGAAGAAACAGTTGGGCGGGAGCCCAACTTAAACAAAGGAATCCCCAGATTATATAGCTCAGAATTTTCTGCAACTTCGCCAATGACCAAACGAAGCCATTAGTGAACACAGCAGCACAGCACAGCTGTTTAAACCACTTAACAACAGCTGACTTCACCAAATTTCTTGCTGATTGCAATCCCAGCAACTTTTGAGACAACCATGCCTATACTTTTAGGGATGAGAGAATTTTTGCAATTTTATTTTTATTTTTCCCTATATTAAGGACTTCAGTGGGATATAATGCCAGAAAGTACACCCTGCAAGAGAGCCAAACTCTCTCTCTCTCTCCCCCCCCCTCCCAAGAACAGATCTCTGTCCTCTGGAGCTCAGGTGTAATTCCAAGAGTTCTCCAGGCCCCGTCTGGCTGTTGGCAAGCCTACCAGGAATGTCGCCCATGAAAGTCCACCCAACTCACTCTCCGTCCAACGCTGCCATTGCTGATGACCATCTCTGTGGCCAAAGGACTTGAGCGAAAACTATTTTTTTTCCCTTAACGCAGAAGAACAAATGTCACCCACTGCATTTTGTTTTCCAGCCGGGCTCCGGCCTTCAATGGGGACTGATGAATATTGGCATTATGTGTCACTAAGACATAAAAAGATCATGGCTTGACCTTCACGGATCCTTCTCCTATGTACATTATGTTGATGTGCCCTTTCTCTTTCTCTTCCTTTGTGTGTTCTGGAGACATCAGTTCTTCGGGTAAACGCATCTTTGCTCTGCCAAATTTGAGCGGAGGTGCCTTTGAACCGCGCGGGACCGGAGCAGAAGGTAAATGGCACCGGATGTTTCCTTGGCTAGAAGTCCGTCCTGCAAATACCCAGGGTTGTAGGACAATTCCTTTGCAAGAGCCCCGGGGAGTCATTCTGAATAAGTCAAGCAGGATTTAGGCCTGCAAGGAAAAGATCGTCGAGAGCACCTCCGTTGTCCCGAAAGCGAACTTGCTCATCAGGTCGTGTTGCTCCTCCAGTGTAGAAGGGCAGGAAAATGGTAGAACCATTTTCTACCAGACCTGACAGTCTGTCTGATCCTTGATGTGAGCCATGTCCAAGTCAAGTTGCGAAGGTGAGTCACGGATGCAATTCGGGGGCAGCCCAAAGGTCAGCAGAGAGAACATCAGAAGCTGCTGATGGTAGAAATTGCTATCAAGCCACAGCTGATTTCTGGTGACCCCCCACCAGGGGTGGCCAAACTGTAGCTCTCTAGATGTCCATGGACTACAATTCCCATGAACCCCTGACAGAAAATGCTGGCAGGGGCTCATGGGAATTGTAGTCCATGGACATTTGGAGAGCCACAGTTTGGCCACCCCTGCCTTTTCAACCTTTTGACCAACCTTTTGACCAACCTTTTGACCCTTTTCAACCTTTTGACCTGAAATATTTTCCCGAGGAGTCCCGGAATGGGGCCAGGAAGGGATGTCAACTGGCCACACCTGAGGAGGAATGGAGTGGGGGAGAAAGGAGGTGGTTTGAGGCAGGCTCCGGCCCCTTTCCCAGGCAGGGTAACCATGTGAGAACTTCACACCCCACCCAACGGAAGCAGCTGGTTCTCTGCCTTCATGGTGATGCTGGGGATAGCTTGTGGCTGACTTCATGAAGGCAGGAGATAGAGAAAAGACCGGGGAGTCCCTAGAAAGTTCTCACAGAGCCCCAGGGAGCCCTGGTTGGGAATCCCTGCCATTGGGGTTTCAAGATAAGAGATGAATAGAGGTAGACAACCTGGATTTCCTTGGTGGTCTTCCATCCTGACCTGGAGCCAAGGCTGCATAGTGGTGGAGGGGCATCATCTGGGCATGGAACTGGGGTCACAATGGGTAGGCAGGTAGTTGTGAATATCCTGCATTCTTCAGGGGGGTGGATTAGATGACCCTGGAGGTCCTTTCCAGCTCTCTGATTCTATCTGACAAGATTGGTCTAGCAAGGGCCATCCAGGTCAGAGCATCAGAATCTGAGGATGATATAAGATTGGAGAAGAACTGATCTGCTTAGAAAATATATTTATATATTTAAATCTGTTGGTTTGGTCCAATGGCCATTACTTGAGCAGGTTGAAGCTGGGCATGTATCATGTGGTACCCATGTAACAAAAGCACCCACCAGTTTTGGCTTTCACAGCTGTGCCAAAATTGTACCATGGGCTTTGAAAACCTCAATGCTTGCCAGCAGAGTAGGGGAAGGAGAAGACTAAAAGGGTTCTAAAACGAAGTGTACTTCACATCACAATTGCTCGCCAGTAGGTACCCGATATAGAGGGTCAGAGGAAGCCTGTTCCACTGAGGAACCGCTCTGACTGTCAGGAACTTCTTCCGGGTGTTTAGACGGAATTTCTTTTGAATAATTTCACCCCATTGGATCTGGTCCCATTGGATCTCTCTCCATTCCATACAAAATTTTATCAGACTCTATCATCTCTCCCCCCTCCCCCTTAGCCATCTCTTTTCTAAACAGAAACATCCCAGATTTTTGCATCTTATTCGCCAAGGGAAGGTGCTCAACCCTTCTCCCCCGAATAACCTCGGACGCCCTCCTCTGCTCTTTTCCCAACTCTGCAATGTTCTATTGGAGCAACAGCGGCCAGAACTGCATTCCGAATGAGGCCGCACCATAGATCTGTACAGGGGCAGAAGCTCACGAACCATCCCACATCGCCCTACACTGAAGGGATGGTATTGTGTAAGAAACACGAGCCCCCAAACCCTTTGGACCTACGGAATCGAGGGCCTGTTTTCGTGGCCGACGGCCATAGCTGCAAGCCCTTGGGGCCACACCAAGCAGCCGTCCTGCCAAGAAAAGAATGTGGATCAAGAAGGTGCCAGTTCGTCCCACGTCCCCAAACACCATTGTCTCTCTCTGTGTCAATAGGGAAGACAGTTGTAGGTGCGGCTCAGTTTCTTTTCCATGTGGCTCGCCGCTGTGCAAATGCCGACCTGGCAGATGCCACTCTATTGGCGCATTGTCCGCGCCGGCGCCCTAGGCCTGCGCACCGCGGCTTTTGCTTCCAGCCCTTTTCAGCCATTCATTACCTTTCGGGTGCCATGCCAGTTTAATCATGTTGACAGAGGGCTAGGCAATCAAAGTGACAGCTTGGGGGGTGATTTGCATCAAAGCCCGGCTCATCGCTTTGTGAAGGATTTGGCATGCCAATCAATGGGAAATGAGGCGCACGTCTGACGGGGAGGTAGGGGGGAAAAGAGAGAGAGAGACGGTAATCCATTTTCCGCCAATTGGCAAAGGAAGTCCTTGACAGAGCGGCAAGTTACGGCCAAGGCCGAACGGTATTTGGCATGCTTCTTTCTAACCATAGATCCGAGTCTGCAAATCCAAGGGGACGCTGGTTCCAGAGGCCAGTGGAGTTACGGTGGAGAGCTAGCAAGGTGTAGTGGATCAAGAGCAGCAGAATCTGATCTGGAGGGCTGGGTTTCGTTCCCCACTCCTCCTCATGCAGCCAGCTTGAGGATGTTGGGCCAATGATAGTTCTGTTAGAACTGTTCTTGCAGAGTGGTTCTGTCAGAGCTCTCTCAACCCTACCTACCTCACAGGGGAGAGGAAGGGAGGGTGATTGGAAGCTGCTTTGAGACTCCCAAGTTAGACTCTGAAGAATCAGCTTTGGTGGTCTCCCACCCAAGAACCAACCCTGCTTAGCTTAGACTTAAGGTGACCCCAGCAAGGGGTTTTCAAGGCAAGGGGGAAGCAGAGGGGGTTGGCCATTGCCTTCCTCTGCAGAGCGTTCTTTGGGGATCTCCCATCCAAGTACCAAGTCTGCTTAGCTTAGATATATGGTGAACTCATCCAAGGAAAGTAAGACCAGATGTGGCTGGTCATTGCCTTCCTTTGCAGAGTCTTCCTTGGTGGTATCTCATTTAAGTATGAACCCTGCTTAGCATTAGACTTATGATGATCTCAGCAATGGGCTTTGAAGGCAAGCGAGAAGCAGAGGGGGTTGGCCATTGCCTTCCTTTACAGAGTCTTCCTTGGTGGTATCTCATCCAAGTACGAACCCTGCTTAGCTTTAGACTTATGATGATCCCAGCAAGGGGCTTTCATGGCAAGGGAGAATCAGAGGTGGTTGGCCATGGCCTTTCTCTTCAGAGCCTTCCTTGGTGGTCTCCCATCCAATTACGAACCCTGCTTAGCTTAGACTTATCGCTACTCTAGTAAGGGACTTTCAAGGCAAGAGAGAAGCAGAGGTGGTTGGCCATTGCATCCTTCTGCAGAGTCTTCCATGGTGGTCACCCATCCAAGGACTAACCAGGGTTGACCCTACTTAGCTTCCAAGATCTGGTGAGATTGGCCTGTACACTGCCACGATCTCTCATTTGTGTTTGCTCAGGAACTTGAAGATGTATTTGATTTCCTGATTAGGGGCACACTGGACTGTTGGCAGGAGGTAGCCCCTACGGACCAGGGTGGGGACCCACAGGCTGAATTTTTGCCCCATCTTGCCAGCCTGAATGTGTTCCATGTTACAAAACAGATCATGGCCTGTTCTGTATTATCTGGATGATTCCATGTTCATCAAAAGTATTGCCTCCCCGCCCCGAATCGCCCTTGAATTTTTGCTTTTTCTTATTTTTTTTCCCCATATGAAATGTGCCGTATTACCCTCGAGCCAACCTAAATCCATTTTTTTGCACTCCCGCGACCATTCTTTAGGGTCAAAATCAGGGACAGTCTTTAATGGACGAATGATAAAAAATCCAGCCTTCCTTTAAAAAAAAAAATTAAATAAATAAAGCGGCTGCCCAGTTTGAAAACATAAATAATTCATTCGCCCCGCAAGGGTAGACCTCACATTAAATTGCCGGAGCGCCGTCCATTATGTTATTCGGCCATCAGGAACGCTTGGTAGATATATCGTGCTGGGAGATGAAGAGGGGTACGGGGAGGGGAGAGATTCGGACGCGAATTCTTGCCTCCGAATAACGAGCGGCCGCCGATTTGTCACTTGCCTTTGATAATTTGGGGGGTACGTTTGCCAGCTCCAAGGTCTGGAGAGCGCAAACGGTCGGCAGAGACAGACTGCTCAAGGGCAGGACTGGCCTCCTCGCTACACAGTTTTATTATTCAACGTTTCATATATTTACTCGGCACATTTGCTTTATTGGCCGTCCTCCGCTCGCCTCAAAAAGACATTGGCCACCCGGAATCCTCTTCACCCCTGTGCTTTAACATTCGGACATTCTTGCCGCTAGCTTCTGGAGTTTTATACAGCGAATAATAAACAGCGGCAAATGAATGACTCGATTGTAAATCAACGGAGCGCTCTGGCAGATCTGAGTTTCAGGGCCGTCGCGGGAAGGAGGCTTTCACCAAAGTTGGACAGGCAAGTCCCCTGACTCCGGAGATTCAATGAGAGCCGGAAGGGCATCCTTGGAGTTTTGCAGACGGCCGACCTGCAAGCGGAGGGGAGAGTGTTCAAAACTCGGCAGGGCTTCAAGCTTTTATCTTCAGCCCGGGAAGGAGAAAAAGAAAGAAGGAAGGGAAGGAAGGAAGGAAGGAAGTTCAGAATAATGCAAAGACTGTTTCTCCAGAATTGTTATGAGGAGATTGACATTGCACACATGCTGGGTTTCCTTTGGAGTGCATTCATTCATTCATTCATTCATTCATTCATTCATTCATTCACACAAGGTAACAGGATGAGTGTGCATGGTGTATAAAGAAATCCCTGGAAACCTAGGGTTGCCATCCTCCAGGGGAAGCCGGGAGATCTGGAATTATATCTGATCTCCAGACCGCAGAGGTCAGTTCCTGGGGAGGGGGGGGAGAATATGATGCGTAGGGTAGATTCTATGGTGTTATGCTCTAATAAGGTCCCTCCCACCCTTACATGCTGCCCTCACAAAACTCCACTGTCCAAAACTAAGAGGTGCCATGAGGCAATATCAGGGGAAGGTCCTGGCCTCTACGCCCTGGCCTTTCGTTGGCGAAGATTTCATGCTCTGGGCTGGGATATCTGGAGATTTTGGGGGCAGTGCCTGGGGAGGGTGGGATTCGGGAAGGGGTGGGACCTCAATGGGATATGATGCCATAGAGTTCACCTTCCAAAATGGCCATTTTCTCTAGGTCCGGGGTCCCCAACCTGTGGTCCATCGGATGCATGTGGCCCCCAACCACCTTCTCTGCAGCCCTCCAACCTGCTTGTCTGCTGCTATCACCCGTGGTAGCTTAATAATTTTCTTACTTTTGGTTTAAGACGTGGCCCTCTTTAGAAACTCGGCACACTAATGCAGTCCCCATGTGCCATATGGCTGGGGGCCCCTGCTCTAGGCGATCTGATTTCTGTCACCTGGGGATATGTTATAATAGCAGGAGAAGAGTAACACTTGTTGTTTTTTTGGGGGTGGAGTCTTGTGAGGGCAGCAAGAGCATGCAAAGTGAATGGGAGATACACTTTTAGGTAGCAGTGCGTGTGAACGAGATCTTGGGGTACTTGTGGGCTGTAAGCTGAATACGAGCAGACAGTGTGATGCGGAGGTAAAGAAGGTGAATACAGTCTTGATCTTTTAATCCTGCTGTGTACCACACTGGTCAGAAACTACATGGAGTCCTAATTGCAGTGATGAGAATGATGTGGGGCCTGGAGACCAAGCCCTGCAAGGAAAGGCTAAAGGAATATTCAGCCAGGAGAAAAAGACATTCAGAAGGGCGATTGGAATCATAGAATCATAGAGTAGGAAGGGGCCATAGAGGCCATCTAGTCCAACCCCCTGCTCAACGCAGGATCAGCCCAAAGCTGCTCTGAGACTCCTTTGGGTAGAGAAAAGCAGCCTATAAGACCCAACTCTTCTTCTTCTTCAGTAATATCAGGGCTCTCTCAGCCTCACCCACCTCGCAGGGTGTCTGTTGTGGGGAGAGGAAAGGGAAGGCGATCGCTTTGAGCCTCCTTCGGGTAGAGAAAAGTGGCACATAAGAACCAACTCTTCTTCTTTGAAATTACTTATTCTAAAATTATTGCCAAGTTATAATGGGAAGTCTTTTTTTTGAGGGGAAAGTTTATTTCTCAATTTCCCCATTCAACAGGTTGTTATCATAATTATCTTGATGTAGCATTTCCTGATCCAAAAGGAGGCCCTTTTCCTGCAATGGACAGGGAATTCATACTTTTGCCAGGGCTTGCATAAGAGCGGTTTCTGAGCCAAAGTATGATTTTCCCTCTCCCGCCTCCACCTCCTGCTGATCATGTGGCTACTCCATCGACAGGACTTGGTGTTTTGTCTTCCGTTTCTTTGTGGCCTGTAATAGCTCCATAATCTAATTGACTCCCCTTTACTACGAAGCTTTAAAAATAAGCCGGGGACTCATAAAACTATTCTCCTCCACCGATTCAATAGGCAGCCTAATAGAAAACAATTATCTGAAACAATAAAAAAGAAAGATCCAATAAGATCGGGACATTAATATTTGTATCAAAAGAATGCATCTTGTAATTGGGAAAACAGGGCACTGCACAAAGGACTGTCATGGGTCCCTTGCCCAGTTCCCCATCAGAAGTGGCTAAAGTCATCTTTTAGATCCTTGTTCTTGGTCATGTAGATGTCCAGGGCAGCCTTTATGGCCCAAGGCCCTTCGGAGCACTGAGGCAATAGGGCAGCCCACACGCATGCATGCATGGATGCATTAGATTTGATTAAAGGTAAAGGTATCCCCTGTGCAAGCACCGAGTCATGTCTGACCCTTGGGGTGACGCCCTCTAGCGTTTTCATGGCAGACTCAATACGGGGTGGTTTGCCAGTGCCTTCCCCAGTCATGACCGTTTACCCCCCAGCAAGCAAGCTGGGTCCTCATTTGACCGACCTCGGAAGGATGGAAGGCTGAGTCAACCTTGAGCCGGCTGCTGGGATCGAACTCCCAGCCTCATGGGCAGAGCTTTCAGACTGCATGTCTGCTGCCTTACCACTCTGCGCCACAGGAGACCCTTTAGATTTGATTAGTCATTCTTTATTTCTACATTGGAGCATTATATTTGTAGTCCTCTGCATGCCACATTGGTCGGACCCCCCACCTGTGTGCAGTTCTGAAGGCCTTACTTCAAAAGAGGGCAGGGAGCGGGTCCTGTTAGGAGCAGAGGAGAGGACCCACAGTAGTGGGTTTAAACTATGTAGAGAATGTCGGCTAGATATCAGGAAAATCTATGCATATCGATCCTTTCTGCTTCATAGATGGGGTGGAGAAACATCTTGCCTACCCATATAGAAGGTTTGTTGTTAGGTGCGAAGTCGTGTCCAACCCATCGTGACCCCATGGACCAGGGGTGGTCACACTGCGGCTTTCCAGATGTCCATGGACTACAATTCCCATAAGCCCCTGCCAGCATTTGCTGGCAGGGGCTCATGGGAATTGTAGTCCATGGATATCTGGAGGGCCGCAGTTTGCCTACCCCTGCCATGGACAATAATCCTCCAGGCCTTCCTGTACCATTCCCCAGAGTCCATTTAAGCTCAAACCAACTGCTTCAGTGACTCCATCCAGCCACCTCATTCTCTGTCGTCCCCTTCTTCTTTTGCCCTCGATCGCTCCCAGCATTAGGCTCTTCTCCGGGGAGTCCTTCCTTCTCATGAGGTGGCCAAAGTATTTGAGATATAGAAGGTTACCTTTAATCAAAATGTTTTTTTTCAACCATGCTACATTTTTTATTAGATTACAGATGGATATCTGTTGAAAAACGGGTCCAGTGTCCAACCGCTAATAATAGCAAATCTCCAACCCAGGAAATATAAAGGCATTTGAATTAAGTAAAGTGAGGAGTTATTGCTAATGTTTCATTCCAATCGATTAATAATATGGTTGTGTGCAGATGACTGTACTGATTTTGAAATATTTTTGTCACCCACTGGATTTTTTAAACTCCTGGTTGGGGAGAAAAAAGTATTTTTTTACGTATATTGTATCTGAAACAGTTTATGATTGTGTTGACTTCTGGTGAAGATCTCATTGATCAAAATACTTTACGTCAGGGGTAGTCAAAATGCAGCCCTCCAGATGTTGATGGACTACAATCCCCATGAGCCCCTGCCAGCGTTTGCTGGCAGGGGCTCATGGGAATTGTAGTCCATCAACATCTGGAGGGCCACAGTTTGACTACCCCTACTTTAGATCAAACTTTCTCAACCAGGGTTTCATAAAATTCTGTGTTTTCTTGATGACCTTATAAGGGTTTCCTGAAAGGATGGGAGTTAATTATATATCTACCAGGGGCCAAGCCTGGTGCATTCAGGAATAAAATGGGCACTAGATTGGGATAGTGGTGGAAGAACTCCACAGATGACCTCCCCCCCCCAAGGACCTGGAAAGGCTGCAGGCTGGAGGACCCTGGGAAGGGAATTTACCAGCAGGGGCAGCTCTCATGTGGCAGGGATCTGCAGCCTCCGAGCCTCAGATGGACATAGAAGGAGGAGGGGGTGTTCAGGGGTGGGTGATGGAAGGCGATTGGCTGTCTGCTGGATAGACAGGCAAGCCGGTTGGAGCAATCAGGGGTGGGACAGCTGCCCTGAGTGGGTGTTAAGTGCTGAGTGACACTTAAACCATGAGGCATGCTCCTCCTCCAATTCCTTACGAGAAATATATCATGTGGAACAGATTATCTGAATTTATATCTATATCTGTCTGTTTGTCTCTCTCAGTATATACACACACACACACATTTGTAAACTATCCTATATGATCATATATGGTAATGTTGACTTGACCCCTCCCCAAATGGCCAATGATGTGACTGGAGGGGGTGGGAAGGGGTGGGGCCCTGCATGGGCCTGTCCACAGCTCTGCTTCCCAACTATATTCTGCCACTTCTGGTGTTTCTTAAAGCCTGAAGAATGTTCCAGGTGGTTCTCAATGGTCAAAAAGTTGAGAAATACTGTGTTAGACAGATGTGTGTGACCTATACGGGAAAGGTGCCTTTTTCATATTTTTAAAAATGTTTTTAATTGCCTTGAGCTCTGTTAAATAAATTGTTTATTTAATAACTTTTTATAATTTTGTGTTCCTCAGCCTCTTTGGCCTTTATCTTTTTTTCATGTTGTTTTTTTGTTTTGTTTTGTTTCCCCTTCATTTTGTTGTTTGTTCCCTTTAAAGAAACAGAGAAGCAGATGTCTAGTTAGTAGTTCTATCTCTTTTTATGTGCCAGTCTGTGGTATAACATCTAGATTCGAGTCTAGTGGCAGGCAACAAAAAGATTTTTGACATATAAGCTTTTGAAAGTCAAAGTTCCCTTCCATAGACACCTGAAGAAGGTGGCTAGTTTGACAAACCTTCTCTCCTGAAGGGAACTTTGATCCTTGAACGTTTATACCTTGAGCAACACAAGACATTGCAGAGAACTGAAGAACATCAGAAGAACTATGCTGGATCAGAAAAGTGGTCCACCTAGTCCAGCATCCTGTCTCACACAGTGGCCAACCAGTTCCTCTGGAGGAAGAACAACAGGCAATTGGAGGCCTTTCCCTGAGAAGAACATCACAAGAACCTTGCTGGATCAGACCAGTGGTCCACTTAGTCCAGCATCCTGCCTCACACAATGGCCAATCAATATTTCTGGAAGTCTGACAAACAGGCACAGAGGCTGAGACTTCCACAAGAATGTCAGAAGAGCCCTGCTGGGTCAGACCAATGGTCCACCTACTCCAGCATCCTGTTTCACACAGTGGCCAACCAGTTCCTCTGGAAGTCCAACAACAGGGCAGAGAGGCCAAAGCCTCATGTAAGAACATATGGTGAGCTGTGCTGTCAGACCAGTGGTCCATCTCGTCCAGCATCTGTTTTACCCAGTGTCCAACCAGTTCATCTGGATGGCCTGCAGGAGTGCATAGAGGTTGAAGGTTTCCCCTGATTTGTCTCCTGGCTTTGGTATTTAGAGCAGGGGTCATCAACCCCCAGCCCTGCGGCCTGGTGCCAGGCCGCAAAGGCCACAATACCGGTCCGCCGACAGCCACGCCTGCCTCCCCCCGCCTGCAGTGAGAAGGAAGGGAAGAGGCAGGCACAGCCGCCGGCGCGCCGGTGACGCAAACGTGCATGCACGCAGTTGCCGTGCATGCACGTTAGCGCCCCTGGTGGCGAAAATGTGCACGCACAGTTGCCGTTCATGTGCGTTAGCGCCACCTGGTGGCGAAAACGCGCATGTGCGGCAAGTGCGCATGCACGTTTTCGCAGCACCCGGGCCATCGGCTCTCCCCTCACCCCGGAGGCGGTCCCTGACCTGACAAAGTTTGGGGACCGCTAATTTAGAGGATGTCTCTGAATGTGGAGGATCCCTTCAGCTGCCATGGCTAATAGCTGATGATGAACATCGAACTAACAGCCTTGCTCAGGTCTTGCAAAGTGAAGGATTTGGCTTCCTTGATCGAGTCAATCCATCTCATGTTGGGCCTTTTCCTGCTGCCTTATACTTTCCCTAGCATTACTGTCTTATCCAATGACTCTGGTCTTCCAATGATCCAACTCTGCCCTTTGTTGGGAGTGCCCCACTTCCCAATTCGACCACTTTTCCAACATATTGTCTTGGAAAATATGAAATTTAATTTAAAAAAGACACAAAACTCTTGTGTCTCTGTTTTATTACGTAAAATACAATACATTTTATTAGCATTAATGCTGATTGGCTTCCATTAGCCTTTTGCCTTCTAATAAAATTGATGGTACCTTTCCGGATTGCAATTTGATGGAAAGCAAAGCAATTGGACCCTGCTTAGATATCTCTCTGGCATCTCTTCGAACAATAATGTGATAATTTTATGCATGGAATAGCAGGAACGGTGTATAGATTGTTCTAATACTGGTGTGTGTGTGTGTATTTTAACTAGCTGTACAAAGGTGGAAGGGAGGGGAACAGAGCCAAATCTTTGTACCTTCTGGGGGGAAAAAAGAAATTAGGATATCTGTCCATGCTTTTGGTAGGAATGCTAAGCTGGAGTTTAATTTTAGATACACACATGCACACCCCAATTTTCCTAGCACAAGCAAGGACACAGATACAGATATACAAACACAAAAAGTATGATGCAGTGGTTAAAAAGCAGACATCTCTACACTGGAGAATTGAATTTGATGCCCCGTGCCTCATGTAGTCAGTGATCTGCGACATATTTGCAGAATTTAAATATCATAGAATCATAGAATCATAGAATCCTAGAGTTGGAAGGGGCCATACAGGCCATCTAGTCCAACCCCCTGCTCAATGCAGGATCAGCCCTAAGCATCCTAAAGCATCCAAGAAAAGTGTGTATCCAGCCTTTGCTTGAAGACTGCCAGTGAGGGGGAGCTCACCACCTCCTTAGGCAGCCTATTCCACTGCTGAACTACTCTGACTGTGAAATTTATTTTCCCTGATATCTAGCCTATATCGTTGTACTTGAAGTTTAAACCCATTACTGCGCGTCCTCTCCTCTGCAGCCAACAGAAACAGCATCCTGCCCTCCTCCAAGTGACAACCTTTCAAATACTTAAAGAGGGCTATCATGTCCCCTCTCAACCTCAAAGGGATGGATCACCGGGACCCATGAAGAAAAAAAGACTATGTATGGAACGAGGAGAGAAGAGAGTCCTAACACTGTGTTCTAACTCCCAGTTGAATTCCGGATTAGGTTTAAGATTTTGTTACTTAACTTCAAGGCTATACAAGGTCTGGGCCCAGTGTACCTGAGAGACCGTCTCTCTGCCTACACTCCCAAATGAGCACTATGCTCTGCCACCACCACCTGGCTGGTGATCCCTGGTCCCAAAGGAGCACATCGGTCCTCAAAAAGGGCTTAAGCCTTCTCAGTCCTGGCCCCCACCTGGTGGAACGAGCTTCCTGAAGAGATCAAGGCCCTGGCCGAACTCCCACAATATCGCCGGCCCTGCAAAAGGGAGCTCCTCCACCAGGCATTCATTTGAGGTCGACCGGCCCAACAACATCTGCTGGTCCCCCCTCAGATGCCCCTTCCCATGATTGAACAATCCAACCAACCCATTGTCCATTTTCGTTCCTATTAAAATATTGTTCTGGTTTGATATGTGACATTATAATTATTATATTTGTTATAACGT